>NW_011889030.1:1205088-1216662 GCF_000151845.1 Pteropus vampyrus | reverse complement strand
TATTAGTTTATTTAATCTACACCTGATGAAGTAGATACTACAATTACTCCTTTTTACACATGAGGAAACCGTGGTATAGGAGGTTGAATAACCTACACAAAGCCATGAAATTAACAAATTGTCAAGCTAAGATTCAAACTCAGATACTCTATATTTATTTTAGTTCACAATTTTTTAATAATTATATTATCTCTCACTCTTATTTGCTCAATAAATTAAGATTTAGTATTATTTTCATAGCAGAATATCATATTTTATGGTAACTAGATACCAGACTTCTATAGACTCTCTTTATTTAGCAATCAAAATTAAGATATTTTCCTAGAATACTTTTACATATTACCTATAAACATTTTACTTACACAAACTAAAATATGACTTCTTTTATCTTCAACTTATTGATTTTAGTACTGGCATGGGTTTGACTCCAGTTCATTTGCTTTATGATCTTTGGCAGCTTGCCTCTTTTTTTCTCTGTATTTAAACTACAGAGGATTTTTAATTTAAATGATTAATTTTAGTGAGGAGGGATATTTTACATATTGTTACATGCTAAGGCTGACTACAGTGAGATAGTTCTAAACAGAAGTCAATGGACATCAAACTAGGTCATTTCAAAGTGATAGCGCTATCACAAGAAGTAAATTCAGACCAGGAGACAGGAGCGTGAGTGTGAATGGTTTGTCCATTGAATATACTTCAAAGTGAAACCAATAGTCAACATCCCAGAACCTTTACACAGAGTCTCAGATAGCTGAATTGACCATGTAATCTAAGAGAAACCTTAAAGTGTTCTGCTGTCAGAGATACAAGCAGGCAATCTGATTCATAAAGGTCTGTCTGCTACTTCATCTTAACATGGGAATAACAGTTCCTCTCTTGCTTAGTTAATGAGAGAACTAAAATTATATTAAAATTATCTTGCTCAATCCCAAAAACATAGTGTGAATTTGTGAATTTCAATGGTTCTCATATGGAAGCATTTTTAAATAATAGAGGGCATTTTGATTGTCCCAGTGACCTTGGGTCATTATAGTATTTTTGTGGGTGAGAACCTGAGATGCTAAATGTTCTACAATGCCCAGAATAATTCTATGCAACTAGGAACTCCTGCACTTAAATCTGCCATTCACTTCCCTTTGTGAAACACTGGGAGAAGCTAAAGAATTATAGCTATTTTATTGCATGAATTCTATCATATGAGGGAATGTTCCTTAAATTTCTCTTGCCTAAGGTGAAAAATTGGCTCTTCCTTCTGTAATCTATGACTTTATTTCTTTTCTTCTCTTCAGCTCTAAGTTGAAGACTCTAAGTATTAGAGATAATTATTCTGTCTCCTTTACTTTTTCTCTTCTCTAGTTTGAACAATCCAAACTCCTGTAGTTGAGTTGCTAGTCCTCCCTTGATCTGAAACATCTTGAAAAACTTGTTATGTACCCTTGCTGTCAGGGTCCTCATCATACTGCCTTCTCTGGACTTATTCTAATTGTTCACGGTTTTTCTTGGGATATATGTACTGATTTTGGTACAGTATGCATATAGAGTAGTACCTGCATAGTATATTGTGACCTTTTGTTTACTTTGACCTTTAGTATTAACTTGCGAATCAGCACATACATTGCTAAATTCAATTCATGTTCACCTAAAGTTTTAATATATACACATCCAAATCACATTGAGTCTCCATACTATGCAATATGCTGTTCCAAATACTGAGGATTCAGAGATGAAATGAAGAGGAGATGGAAGATGACTAAACTAATAGTCTAAGAGTAGCTCATTCTATAAGAGCAGTAATCAGGAAAGACTTCTCTGAGGAAAGGACATAATGAGTGGAGGGGATTAAGGGAGGAGTGCATAGGCAGGAAGCTGATCAGCTAGGAGGATGAAAGGACATGTGATAACTGCAAGAGGGCATTCGAGATCACAATGAGTATGGAAAGAATGCTAACGTACTGACAACATTCATGCATGGGGAATGGAAAAAGAGAATGACAGGGGTAAGGGGCAGATCATGCATGGCCTTATGTGCCATTTCAAGAAGTTTGGAAACCATCTTCTTATTTATGAGGAAACATTGAAGCATTTTTAGCAACAGAAGTCACTTTCTAACTGAAGTGTGAGAGGTATTTTGGGAGTATGGAAGTAATATTGGAGATGACATTCCATGATAGAAATCTAGCAAAAGTGGTTGGACATTGAGTGCCTAAATAAGTCAATGGATGGGTGATCTGGAATTGAGAGATGTTTAGAAAGTAGAATCAACAGAATGTGGGGACAGATTGACTGTGGGAGTCATAGAAAGCGAGTGATCTAAGATGACTTTAATGTTCTGGCTGGCTAGAAAGTGTTATATTCCAGAGAGGTAGAGAATGCAGGGGAGGAGTGGTTTTAGGGTGTAGGGGAACTGACAAATTTGCAAGAACTGCTGCTAAGCCTGAACACCACCGTACTATATTTGTACATTTATGTGTTAGAACTATAATTTTGTCTGCTTTGTTTAAAATAGCATATACTTCATGAATAGATGAGTATTTTACACTTAACAATATTTCAATATTATTAATTATATTAAAAGAGAATTATAGAGCAAGATCATATGATTGTAGAAACACAGACCTGAAAAGCATTTGATAAAAATCAGTAGCTTTCTAGGTAAAAACATATACACAATAGAAAGAGAAGAAAACTTAAGCATGCCAAAGACCATCTAATGACAAACCAAAACCAGTTTATAATGTAAAGAAATACTAAAGGCTGATCCTCTAATAAAAGACACAAATCAAGAATGCTTTCTATCATTGCAATTATTCTATACTGTTTGGCATTTCTGGTTAATAGCAAGTAAAAGAAATAAGCCTTATAAATAATGAAAAAATAAATTAATCACATTATTTAAAGGTGATTTGATGCTAAATCTAAACAACTCAAGTGAAATCTATTAAGAGAACAAAAATGAGAATTTAGTGAAGAGCCCAGATACAAGAAAACATTACTAAAGTAAAATGTTAATAATTGAAAAGAAAACTCTCTTCATATCAGAAAGAACAAAATATAACTAGAAATACTTTTAATAATTACATAAACATATTTTTAAAATTATTCGGAGAAATAAAATAAAAATTAAATAATTAAAAATAAATACCATGTTCCTAGATGGGAAGACTTAATTTCGTAAAGATGTCATCCCTTGCCAAATAAATATGTTTAATGCAATTTCAAACTACCTGATTTAAAACACATGAACACAATAATTCTAAAGTTTACATAGAAGAATAAATATTTGATAAATTACAAATTATATCAAAGTGAGTTTTAAGAATGAAGATTTTTATGAAAGTTTAAACAAGAAGAAAATGACATGAAGATGACTGTCATTACATAATATGTGGTGGTTCAGGTGATCAAATGCTAACATCCTTCTGCTATAACAGCCAGTAATACTGTATTCATGATTTGAGAAATAATTTGGTTTCAATAAAGCAACTTCATTTATTATTTAAATACAAGCTTTTTCAAAATAATATTTATTTTAAAATTTTAACTAAATCTGTGAATTTTTCTTTTTATAATTTTAAATGAGCTATTAGCAAAGAACTTATTAAATTTTTTTGTTATAAAGAATTATGTAATATACTCAAAAGTAATTAAGTCACCACTGGGAAGGCTTAGAAAAATTATTTTTTTCCTGTAAAGTAGTCCATATATTCTTTAGGTTTGAATAACCCTTTATTAGAAAGTAACCCTTGGTTTTGAACAAACATATGTCTCTCTAATATTGACTGCCTACTGTAAATCTGTAATTTTTCTAAAAACTGGGGATACTCAAGCTTCTATAACAGATCTAATTCCTGTTCTTATAGAGTTTACATTCTATAAGGGAGCAGCCAATAAACCAATAAACAATGTATAAATTATATATCAGCATTAAGTGCTATGAGGAGAATAAAACAGGCTAATGAGACAGAAGACAACTGTGGAGAGGTAACAACTTTAGGTGCATGGACAAGGCAGGCCGAAATAGGGATGTTTAAAGTTTAAGTGGTGAGATAGGACTAGACTGGCAAGGATTTGGTGGAATAGTTTCAAGGCAGAGACCACAGCTGGAAAAAAGGCCCTGAGGGAAAAATTCTTGTATATTTGAAGAACGGTAAGATTGAGAATCAGGGTGGAATCTAGTGTGCCCAGAATGATTATGCTATAGTATGAGATAAGGATGGAAAGTGATAGATCATACAAGACATGGAAGAGAGCTTTGATTTATTTGAAGTATAATAAGAAGCCGCTGGAGTGTTTTAATCATGGGGATTAATAATTCGATTTACATTTTTTAAAGATCACCCTGATTGCCTTGTGGGGATTGGGTTTTATAGGAAGAGGGTAAATGTGGAAATAGGGAGGCTGTTTGAGATAAGTGATCCAGGTTTAGAATACACTTACGCATACATATATTTTTAGATAGAGATAGAATGATAGTGGAAGTGATGAAAAAAAGCAGATGGATTGGGACATCTTTTGGAGATAGAGCCAATACAACCTGCTCATATATTGAACGTTGGCTGTGGGAAAAAATATTTAGCATGACCAACTGGATGGATAGTAGTGCCACTTATTGATGTAAAGGGCTAAGGAGGAAGTAAGTTTATTGCTAGTTTATTTTGAGTTTCTCTCCCATTACAGGGTAAAATCAAGAGTTCATTTTACCATGACTGCCTATTGGGACTATTCAGAAAACATAAAATTACTTTTCCACCAAAGTCACTTTGATATTAACTCTTTTGATTTGCTGGGGTTCTGTTTGCCAGGTCAAATATTCTCATTTCTTCAAAGAGCACCATTGTTTTGGATCTTTTCAACCATCCATATTACTCTCCTCTGGATAGTTCCAATTTGGCCTTATCCTTTTTATTTTTTCTCCATTTTTTTAAAACAATTTTATTGAGGTATAATGGACATACAATAAACTCTACATATTTAAAGTGTATGATTTGATAAATTTTGGCATGTGTATATGCCCCAGAAACCATAATCAAAACAAAACAAACTCTAAACTCCTCGTGTCTTCTTGGTCCTTGGTAATTCAGTCTTCTTTCCAACACCATTCCCAGGGAACCAATGATGTGCTTTCTATTATTCTTTAGTTTGCATTTCCTAGAATTTGATATAAATGTAATATATAAGGTATATAATTTTGGAGGGTCACGCTTTCTTCACTTAGCTTAATACTTTATAAATTCATCCATGGTTTTACATGCATTGATGGTTTTGCCTTTTTATTGCTAAATAGTATGCCATTGTATGGTATATAACAATATATTTATCCATTCACCTGTTGAGAGATATCTGGGTTGTCTCCAATTTTAAGCTATTACAAATAAAGCTGTTGTGGGCATTTATGTTCAAGTCTTTTTATATACGTATGTTTTCATTTATCTTAGATAAATAACTAGGAGTGGAGTGGCTGGATTATATGGTAGATGTATGTTTAACTTTTTAAGTAACTGCCAAAGTGTTTGCCAAAGTGATTTTACCATTTTCCATTTGTATCAGCAGCATCACATACTTGCCAATACTTGATATGGTCAGACATCATTTTAAATGTGTAGTTTTACTCACTGAACACAATATTCCACATATGAACTAAAGAACAAAAATATCTGTTTAAATTTACAAAACATTTGTTGCCTGGATGATCTGCTATCTGCCAAGTACTTGTCTAGAGACATATCCTTTGTTATCATAGGTACTATGTGCCTTTGAATTCAGCCTAAGTAAAATGAAGTCAACTTCTTAGCAGTCACAGTATTCTATTTAAATGCATTGAACTTATTGTCCAATAAAGCCTCTGGTCCTATTCTTTTACATTTCTACCAATGAGACAAATCTTTTTTATCCCCGGTTTAGGTAGTGCATTTCATAAAACTATTATATTTTATATATTTCAAAAGACAATTTGCGATGGCTTATCATGAGAGTACCAAATATAATAAAATAACTAAATTAAGCATACTACAGCTAGAACCAAGCAAGCAAGAGTGATGAGATAATACTAATAGAAAATCTAGAATAAAGGAGGCCTCTAGATATGAGTTTCTTGATAGCTTAAGTCAAAATGGATATGAGAAGTTACATGGCTCTTATTAACAAGTGAAAGAAAGCATATCAGAGCATATGAAAATCCAGACATCTTTCTAATTCAACTTTCAATGGAAAAAAAACTGTGGCCCACAAAAGAAAATAACTGCCTGTCTGATTCTTTAAATCTGTGGGTTATTTTGTTTATTAGTTTTTTATTTTTCCATCAAACAGCAGAGATTTCACAGATTGAGAGAGAGAGATGGAGACAGAGAGAGATAGAGACAGAGAAACACACAAATACAGAGAGAGAGAGAGAGAGAGAGTTAGTTAGTTAGTTTTGAGCTAATGGACACTAGCCTAATTATTCCATTTAGCTAGACATTAGTCCTCTAAATACAGATATAAACTTTTGGCCCTTAATACTGATGGGCACCAACCAAAGATTTCAGATTGTAAAAAATTGTTTTTAAGTATTCATGAAAACTATTTTTTTTATCCTTTATTTTCACTCTTTCTGGCTGCACTGTTTAGGGTTTATTGCTTTAATTACCTTGCATCCTAGCCCATATTTTTGTCACCTCTTTTTGGTTTACTCAAGCTTCAGTAGTTTGGTTTGTATCAATGCAGAGATATCTATTTCTTGAAATGTTTTATCTATGAATCCTAAGTAGTTATGATCATTCAAAATAATTTCAAATTATGTGAATGATCCATAGAGAATGTGGCATCATGAACATCTTAGCCTTTTGTTGGCCATATCTGTATATGGCAGGAAGTGTTTTGTTCTGGAAGAAAAATTAAAATAGTTTAATTTTGGTCCTTCTATTCAGTTTTAGTTTCCTATGAAATTAAAAGTTGAAAAGCAAGCCAAATTTTTTATTATGATTCTGAGGAATCTTTCTATAATATGTCCTTTCTTTAAGTATATGGCATAGTATAGTTAAGAACTGGGGTTCTTGAGTCAGACCACCTGACTATGGATTTCAGTTCTCCTACTTAATATGTGATCTTCAGTGATGCTTATTTATTTCTCTGAACCTCAGTTTCTTCATTACTGAAATTGGGTTCATAATAATATCAACTATCTCTTAGGATTGTTGCAAAGAGTAAATGAGTTAATGTACAGGACAATGTCTGGCACATAGTAAATGCTATGTTGCTCGGACTTGTTATTTACGTCACATTCTAACTGCAGAATTTAATGCTTTTTAAGCTTTCCTTCTTTCTTTTGATCCTCTATTTCCCAAAAGCACACATATAATCAAATATCTATTTATTTGATAGTTCACCATTGAGCATTTCATGTTACTATATCAGGATGACCTGTTTCCTCCCCTAATTTTCCATTTATTGCTTTGAAATAGTCCAAATTACCCTTGTGAATGGTATAAGAAGAGGATTATCACTTAATCCATTCAAAATAGAAAATGAAGAGTAAGTGGGAAAACTGAAAAAACTTTCTTGGCAATCTACATTACAGGAACTTAGTCAATATGTACTTTTCTGGTTGTTCTCACTATACTTATTATATTTCATTTTTTCTCACTGCTCCTGATACCAACACACAGATGTGCATTTATTTTCCTGGAAAATAGACATCATAACTCCTTCAAAATATTATCTCCTATCCAGAATGATGGACATTTTAAAGGAACTAACTCTTTAGAACTTCAACTGGTGCTTTCTGACTGTTATCTATATGTATTGATCCCTCTTAGCAATTTTAGTTTATAGATAAGTATGTAAAAGTGATGGTTTGAATTTTCTGATAAAAATAAATATCTCAGAACATCTTTTCTTATGTTTTACTACTCCTTAAATCACTATTATTACATATTTGTATTACTAAGAATATAGTTGAAGACTACAGTCTTCAAAGAAAGATTTTTAAGTAAATGTTCTATATTTTTGTTTTAATTTAATTTTTTTTAAACAATAACACTGAACACTAGCTGTGTCAGAGATCCCTAAGACCATTTCCTGGTTTGCTGATTTGCTAGGAGGCCTCACAAGACTCAGGATATAGTTATAGTTGTACACACAGCTATGATTTATTACAATGAGAAGATGCAAAGCAAAAGCATGAAAATGGAAGAAATGAAAGGAGTAGAGCATGGAAGGAAACAGCCTCAAATGTCCAGAAGTCCTCTCCCAGTGGACTCATACAGGACACATTTAATTTCTCCAGCAACAAATTGTGACGGCATACATGAAATGTTATCTTTTAGGGAACCTAGGCTGAGCCTAGAAGTCCATGGTTTTTGTTGGAAGCTGGCTATGTCATCACCTTCGACCAAAATTCCAGACTCCCAGAAAGAAAGCAGGTCTTCAGCATAAACATTTGTACAAATGTTTAGTTACAGTGAGCTACTCTTATTAATTAGGGAAAACTCTATATTAATCTGGGGGTATTGTTTACCATTCAAGTTCTTAGATTCTAGCCGAATGCCAAGCTTGCAAATAGGCCTTACTATGGATAGCAGTCTCAGGGTTGCTCTGTTAACTCTTTCCTGCATACAAGCTCAATCTAGCATTTTTATAAATCTACATATTCTTTTAAAATTTTGTTTTAATGAAAACCACTATGCAAGTTTAAATCTGAAAATTACTAAGGAAAGCAATATAGATTTTATATTACGAAAGATTAATTAAAATTAATCTATGAGATGCCCCTTTGGAAAATAATTTTACCCCTCTAATTTTCTCCCTCTAATATTTTATGAAAGAAGTGATCCCTTTACTAGACTTCTCAGAAATTATACGACAGCAACAAAAAGTAAAATGAAGTGTATGTAGAGAAATAAAAAGGCAACTAAGAGGGATACGGGGTACGGGAAGAAGGATTTGATATTTATTCTCATTATTAGGTGACTACGGGAAAGAGTGCTGCCAGAAGTGACACTGAATGAGGAGATAGATGAGAGTTTGTAGGCATGATGCTGGCATTCACTAATGAGGAGTTAGGGTAGCTGGAAATCAGGGCCAAAATCACAAACCCCAGTGATTTTTTCACATATATACACAGTTAATTACAGCAAGCAGTAGTTAAGAAAAAAATAAATCAGATGCCTACTGGAGGTCAAAGAATACACTTTTGCCTGAAAATACTCACAAATGTCAGTAGCAACAGATGAGAAAGAAAAATAATACGTGTTTACTTTCACTTAAAAAAAAAATCTGTCATCTTTGATTTCAACTGGCTTTAGTTTGTTTATTAGTGTCATAAGGAAGGTGTAATTTTTTGTCCAGTTCAATGCAATTATTGTTTAATGCCTATTATTTTTTCATAGGAGATATGGAATGTGGTTAATTCTAATTACTGGTTAAGAGCATGAATTTTGGAATTCAAGAGACCTTAGCTGGAAACTTAACTTCATTTACCATGCTAGTGTTGTGAATATTGATGGCAATACAACTTCTCTAAATCTCAATTTTATTATCTGTAAAATGGGAAATATGCTGAAAATTAAATGAGATATTTATGAAAGATGCTTGTCTGTGTGCTGAGTACAAAGTATCTATTGAATAAATGGTTCATATGTTGCTGTTGCTACTAAGTAGGAGGTACTATAAGGGTGCTCCACCCTTAAAGACGGATTATATATGGTGAAAGACAGGTAAATAAATCCTCAAAATGTTTGATGTGCAGTAATAAAAGCTGATATGAGGTGCAGAATTAAACAGAAGTGGAAGATATTACTTTGCCTTTTCAAAGATATTAACTTCCTCTCCCAAGCCTTTTCTAGGAGAGCAGGAAAGGCTTTGGAGAGAAAGTGAACTCACTTCAGTCTTAAAATTTACAAGTAAAAGTTTTGTAGGTAAAAGAGGGAAAGGACATTTCAAGCAGACAGAATTCATGTACAAATGTATGTTTAGGGAATTATAAGTAGTTGATATTGGTGGATTGTATAAGGTGAAAGTTACAGTCAGAAAAGGAGACAACTAGAAAACCAGAATCAAACCAAAATGAACAATAACCTCCTTTTTCAGGAAAAAAAAGTGAATTATATATTGTAAAAATAAACAAATGATTACAACACATTTGTATTTTTAAAAATAAGTATATTTAAATAAAATGTAGAAATTTTACATGTTACAATTTGATGTGTTTTGAAAAATACATACACTAGTGTAACTCAACACTCCTAACAAGATGCAGAATAGAGATAGAGAATATGTACAAAACACTATTAAATTCAGCCCCCTCGAAGTCAGATCCTATGTGCCACACTCCTCAGGCTTGGATTTCTTTTACCGTAGATTAGTTTTGCCCAGTTTAGAATTACGTACAAATGAAATGTGTAAGGCTACTTTTACTCAGCAAAATATTTTGAGATTCTTCTATGTTGATGCCTTTGTCAGTAGTTTGAATCTTTTAATTATTAAGCAGTATTCTTTTGAGTAAAAATACTACAATTTTATCCATTCTCATTCTGATGGACATTTAAGTTCTTTCCAGTTTGGAGCTATTATGAATAGAATGACAATGAATATTTTCGTACAATTCTTTTTGTTGATATACATTTTCATTTCTCTAAGACATTTACTGACTGGAATTTTGTGGTCATAGCTATATATTTAATAGCTATATATTTAGTCTTAAAAGAAGTTGGCGAATATGTTTTTCAAAGAGATAATACAATTTATATTCCCACCAGCAATGTAAGCGAGTTCCAAATTGTTCCACATCTTGCCAACATTTGGTGTGGACAGTCTTTTTAATTTTATACACTTCAGTGGATATTGAAATGATATTTAGTTCTGTAATGATATTTAATGTAAAGTAATTTTTCATGTATTTATTGGCCATTTGTATATCTTCTTTTGTGCAGTGTGTTCAAAAAAATTTTTATCCATTTTTATTGTTTTTATTTGTCTTCTTTTATTGTGTTGAAGAAGTTAATTCTTCATACAAGTCTTTTGTTAGATGTATATATTGTGAATATTCTCTCCCAACTTGTGGCTTGCCTATTCATATTCTTAAGTGTCTTTTTATGAGCAGTCTAATTTGTCATATTTTTATAGTTAATACTTTCTGTATCATACCTAAGAAATCTTGGCCTTCTTGAAGACTGCAAATATGTTATATTATGTTTTCTTCAAGAAGCTTTCTGCTTTTGGGTTTTGCATTTATGAACCATTTCAAACTAATTTTTATGCATGGTGTAAGAAAGAAATTGAGGTTCATTTTAAAAAATATGGTTATGTAGTTTTTCTGGCACTATTTGTTGAAGACTCAGTTTTCCCACTAATTGCTTTGGAGACTTTGTAAAAAATATATTAACCACATAAATATAGGTCTATTTATGAACTCTCCTTTCTGTTTATCAATTTATGTATTCTTTTGCACATTTTCTTAATTATGGTAGTTTTATAGGAAGTCTTAAAATCAAGTGCTATTATTCTTCCAACATTGTTCTTTTTAGAGATTCTGTGGTCTATTCTAGATTCTTCACATTTCCATATAAATTTTAGAACCAGCTTACCAATTTTTAC
>NW_011889030.1:1202955-1204953 GCF_000151845.1 Pteropus vampyrus | reverse complement strand
ACTCTGCATTTACTAGGACTTCTGGCATAATATTTAATAGAGGTGTGAAGAATAGACATTCTTGTCTTAATTACAATCTTGGAAGAAAAAAACATTTGATATTAGCTACAGATTTATCTTTGGTTGAGAAAATTTACTTCCATTCCTAGTTTGCTGAGACATTTTCTCACAAATGGTGTTGGATTTTCTCAAATGCATTTTCTGCATATATTTGAATGATCATATCATTATTTGCCTTTATTCTGTTAACATAGTGAATGATATTGATTTCTGAATATTAAACAAGCTTTGCATTTCTGAGATAAAGCTTAGTTTGCTGAGGTGTATTTTTCTTTGTATATAATGGTAAGTATGATTTGCTAATATTTTGTTAATTTTTTGCATGTATAACTATAAAGGGAATTGGCCTATAATTTTCTTATCTCGTAATAATTCAGTTTGGTTTTGGTGTTAGGGTTGTGTAAGTATCAAAAAATAAGTTAGACAATGCTCCTTTTTTCTGTATTTTTAAAAAGATTTTGTGTAAGATTAGTATCACTCAATTTTTATTAGAATTCACTAATAGAGCCATGTAAGATCTGAATTTTTGTGTATGTGGGAAACATGATTATATTTTATCTAGGCATATTTTATATGTGTTTCCATAAATGAGGTCTACTATGTCCTTTTCTTTGTTTTGGTGTTATTTTTGTCATATTTTCTTAAATAAGCTTATATACACTGGTAAAATGGATTGAGAAATTTCTACATTTTGATTTGTTCTGGAACAACATATATTATATGAGAATTTTAAAAAAGCATTGTTCCTTAAAGTTTAAAAGAACTCACTCATCTAGCCACCTAAGCTTAAAGTCTATTTGAAATTATATGAAAACTTTTTGTCTACTTCATTAATTAGCCTATTCAGATCATCTTTCTTAAGTCAATTTGGTATATTTTTGTTAAAGTCATTCATTTCATTGAAATTTTAAAATTGCATAGACAGAATTACATATAATGTTATAGTACTTGCAATGTTTCCAATTTTTTTATATTCTGAAATAGATTTAGAGCTTGAGGATTATATCGTATATAGAATTTGTACAAGAATTTAAATCCACAGAGAATTTAATGGAGATAACTTTAAAATAGCTTTATTCATTTAGTTTTTGTATAGTTATAGTTACTTGGTAATTACCTTTGTGACAAAAGTGTTTTATGTTTTTCCAGAACTTTTAAAATTTCAATAATATTTTTAAATTTATTAGAAACATTTGAAAAATGCCATATTTTATTTATCCTATCTGTTTCTTTTGTCTTATTTCCATTTTTTATAGCCAAAGGTCTGAAATATTGGCCCATTTTGTAGTTTTTAATCCAAACACTTTTTCTTGGATTTTCCCCTAAATTCTGCAGTTTTAGTATTTAAATTATTGCTGTATTTTATCAAATTTAAAATTGAATGGATAGCAAAATAAGAAAGAAAACAAAACAATAAAACATTGCCAAGTAAGCTATGATACAATGCTTCTTTTATCACTTATGATTTTTATATTATACTTATCAAAAGAGCCCTTTTGAGTAATTTAGCACATTTTTAAAACATTTATCACAGTTATGTATAAAGGGGAAAATAAAAACAGAAAAAATGGGTTATTACATTTTTAATGTTACTTTTATTTTTCAGTTACAGTTGGCATACAATATTTTATTAGTTTCAGGTGTACAACATAGTGATTAGACATTTAGATAACTTACAAAATAATCATGCTAATAAATCTAGTACCCGTCTGACACTACATAGTTATTACAATATTATTGACTATATTCCTTATGTTATACTTTATATATCCCCATAACTATTTTGTAACTACCAGTTTATGCTTTTTAATCACATTTTTCACCCATCCCCTAACCTCTCTCGTATCTGGCAACCATCAAAATATTCTCTATATCTCTGAGTTTGTTTCTATTCTGTTTTTTCATTTATTTTGTTCTTTTGATTCCACAGGTAAGTGA
>NW_011889030.1:1195908-1202905 GCF_000151845.1 Pteropus vampyrus | reverse complement strand
TATCTGGCAACCATCAAAATATTCTCTATATCTCTGAGTTTGTTTCTATTCTGTTTTTTCATTTATTTTGTTCTTTTGATTCCACAGGTAAGTGAAATCATTTGGCATCTGTCTTTTTCTGGCTGACTTACTCCATTCAGCATAATATTCTCTAGGACCATCTGCATTGTTGTAGATGACAAGATTTCATTCTTTTCTTTTTTTTTTTCATAGCTAAGTAATATTCCATTGTAAATATGTACCACCTCTTCTTTATCTCTTCATCTATTGATAGACACCCAGTTGCCTCCATATCTTGACTATTGTAAATAATACTACAATGAACATATAGATTCACATTTCCCTTTGAAGTATTCTTTTGGGTTTCTTTGGATAAATACCTAGAAGTGGGTAACTGGGTCCTTCATTGTCTCTTATTATAGCCTTTTTTTAAAAGTCCATTTTATCTCGTATGCTACCCCAGCTTTTTTATTTGTTTCCATTTTCATCAAATATCTTTTTCTATCCTTTTACTTTCAGTCTGTATGTGTCTTTCAATCTGAAGTGAGTCTCTTGTAGGCAGCATATGTAAGAGTTTTATTTTCTTATCCATCCAATCATATCTTTTGATTGGCGTACCTAATCTATTTACATTCAAAGTAATTATAGGCAGATATGTAGTTATTGCTATTTTATTATTTATATTTATCTTTTTTTCTTTTTTCTTCTTTCTCTTAAAGAAGTCCATTCAATATTTCCTGAAATACTCACTTGGTGGTGATGAACTCCTTTAGCTTCTTCTTGTCTAGGAAGCTCTTTATCTGTCCTTCACATCTAAATGATAGCTTTGCTGGGTAGAGTAATCTTGGTTGTAGGTCCTCACTTTTCATCACTTTGAATGATTTCCTGCCAAACCCTTCTGGTTTGCGGTTTCTGTTGAGAAATTAACTGACAATCTTATGGGAGTTCCCTTGTAGATAACTAACTACTTTTCTTGCTTCTTTTAAGATTCTCTCTTTGTCTTTAAAGTTTTCCATTTTAATTAAGATGTGTCTTGGAGTCATCTTATTTGGGACTCTCTGAGCTTTCTGGGCCAAGTTAGGGAGTTTTCCGTCATTTTTTCTTCAGATAAATTTTCAATTCCTAGCAGTCTCTCTTCTTCTTCTGGTCCCCCTATGATGCGAATGTTGGTATGCTTGATGTTGTTCCAGAGGCCCCTTAAACTATTCTCACTTTTTTATTCTTTTTTCTTGTTGCTCTTCTGTTAGGGTATTTTCTGCTGCCTTATCTTCTAAATTGCTGAGTTGATCCTCCACTTCATCTAATCTATTTTTGATTTCTCCTATGGTATACTTCATTTCAATTATTGTATTCTTTATTTCTGATTGGTTCTTTTTTATTTTTTCTATCTTCGTTTTTATGTTTTCTATCTCTTTGTTGAATTGAATTCATCTACTCTTCTGTAAGTTAATTAAACATTCTTATAACCAGTGTTTTGAACTCTGCATTGGGTAGATTGCTTGTCTCTATTTGTTTAGTTTTTCTTTTCTGGAGCTTTGTTCTTTCATTTGGGACATGTTTCTTTGTCTCCTCATTTTGGCTCCTGGGTTTATTTCTATGTATTAGGTACAGCTGCTAGGCCTCCTGGTCTTAAGTTGAGGGGCCTTATGTAGTAGATGTCCTGTGGGACCCTGTGGTGCAGTCTCTCTGGTCACCTGAGCCAGGTGCTCCAGGTATGTCCTCTGTATGGATTGTTTATGCCCTCCTGTTGTAGTTGAGTCTTAGTTGCTATTTGCACATCAATGGGAGGAATTGGTTGTGAGCACTAGCCAGTGAGGGGCTGACCCTAAGGAGCAGGATTCACTATAGCAGGACTCTGGTGCCTGCCCAGTCTGCCCTTTGGGTATGTCATTTTTGGATGCAGCCTGGAGTGGTGCTCCAGCTCGGGTCAAAGCTGGCCACTGGATGTGCCAGCCCCAGAGCCTCCTGGGAGGGGCCCCACCACAGGCCAGTTTCAGCTGCAGCTTATACCCTGTCCAGGGCCACCTGGCACAAGCCACCAAGCAATCCTCAGATGCCCGTCACCCACACTGGGCTTGGATGTGCCTCTAGAGGCCAAACTGCATACCAAGATAAGCTGCAGCTAGTACCAGGCTTGAGGCTGCTCAGTAAGAGGTATGGAGCATATTGAGGCCAGATGTTGCTTGTTTAGGTTTTGTGAACCTTTGAAAGATTTTAGGAAAGTCACAGCATAAGCCAAGACAGGTTATTTGTATGGAAAATCCACTGAAAGTGGCTTGGGTGGGCCCAAAAGTTGGGCGGGGCAACCAGTTTTATTCAGGTTGATGGAGACTCAGATATGGCAGCAGCATCGGTCTGCATGCTAGGGAGAGCTTAACAAAGAAACAGTGGCTTCTACCGGCACTTCTGTCTGGGAGAAAGCTGCCTCTCTAACCCTAGCCCTGCAGCCAGACAGTTCAGTTCTTTCCCTTATGTCCCTGTAATCTTTTGAGCTGCTACCCCAATGATGGAGCTCAGAACAAGTTCATCAGCAGGTAAGTCCATGCACTGACCTTTTAAGAGGAACATCTAAGACTTCTATAGCCCTCTGTCTCACTCAGCCACAATCTCCACTGGTTTTCACAGTTAGAAGTTATGGAGACTTCTCTTCCAGGCACTGGACCCGTGAGCTAGGGAGTCTGGTGTGGGACTGCAACCCCTTGCTCCTCTGGGTGGAACTCCACAGCAATTGAAGGTATCCATCCTGATATGAAACCACCACAGGTTGAGTGTGGGATCAGCCCTTTTCCCATTTCTGCTCCTCCTACTACTCTCATGGTGGCTTCTGTATGTCCTTAGTTGTAGGACATTTGTTAAACTAGATTTCAGGCGATTTTCAATGATGATCGTTCCATAGTTTAGTTGTAATTTTGATGTGACTGTGAGAGGAGGCATTCATAGCATTTACCTACATCATCATCTTGTTCAGAAATCTGGTTATTACTCTTAATGTTCAGAGTCTAATTCTAAATATCTTATTTCAGCCATTTTTGTATGTGTGTTTTTTCACCCAATATTGTGCTCTGATGGCGATTTAACTTTAGTTATTAACAACAGACTGTTCTGTATTTCCTTTAGTGTGTGGCATCTAGCAATAAATCTTCTTAGTTTGTGTTTATCTTAGAATGTCTTTTTTTTTTTTTTACTTATTTTGAAGGACATTTTATTTGGATTTTGAATTTTAGATTTAAAAATTTTTTCTTTTAGCAATTTAAAGTTACCAGTTAATTGTCATACAGTTTCCACAGCTTCTGTTGGGAAGGCAAATAACATTCATATTGTTGTATCCCTAAAAGTAGTTATCTTATTTCTCTGGTTGCTTTTTAAATGTTATGTTTATTTTGCTCAGCGTTATTAGACTGGGATGTGCCTAGTTCTGTTTTCCTTGAATTTATCCCAGTTGAGGTTTATTGAGATTCTTGAATCTTTTTTTTTTTTCATTCTTGAGATTTGCGTAAGTTTTAGCTATAATTTTTCAAATATTGCCTTTGTCTCATTCTCTCTACTCTGTCTTTTTGGGACCCTTATTGAATGTATGTTAGACCTTTTGACCTCATCCTACATTTCTCTTATGCTCATCCCTATAGTCCTTCCATTCCCTTGTATTTTTCAGTTTGGATATTTTGTAATAATTTTCCTTCAGATTTACTAATCCCATTTCTCTCTGTGTCCAGTCTTCTGTTAATCCTATACAATGACTTAACTTCAGATATTGTATTTCTCAGTTTTAAAATGTACATCTGATACATTATAGGCTCAAATTTTCTGTGTAAATACTCTATTTTCATACATGTTGTTCATTTATTACTCATTTTTATTTAAGTATTAATATAGCTGTTTTGAAGTCCTTTTCTCTTAATTCTATTCTCTGGAAAATCTCTGTATCTCTATTGGCTCTTTTAGTTTTTAACATTCACCTTTCCTTTTCTTTTACATGCCTATATAATTTTTGTTGTAAGCTAAACATTGCAGATCATATATTTAAGAGGCTCTGGATTATTTTAATCTTCCTTTAAGGATACTTAATTTTGTTCTGACAGTGAATTAAATCATTGGCAGACAATTTTTATTCTGATGAAGTTTGGTTTAAGTTACCTTTGTAATTTTTAAACTATGCACTTTTTTCTCTCCTTTTTACTCTAGAGTATATGAGCAAAGAAAGCTCTTTCATGACTTAGTGTTTACTAAGAAACAGTGTATATATATATTATCTTTGAATTACACTCTGTTTAGTTGTACGCTTTGTTTTGGTTAGATGGCTGAATCCCCCCTCAGATCTTTAGATCTATGACAGATTAATGTATGTGGTTTATAGAAGAATTATAGGTGTCTATTAGGCTTTCATCTATTATGGCTTAACAGATCTGAAAAATTACTTTTTATTCCTATTTTTTTTGTCTTTCTGAGATCTTCAACAGTAGAAGTATATAGCAAAAAGTCTATAATACTCAACTACACATTGATATTAGAATCTTTTTGTATGACCACTTAAACTCATAGAAGTTTCCCTGTTTGAGCCTCAACTCCTAGAATTTAATATACTATCTCTAGTTCCTTTCATTTTCTACACAGTATTTTCTGAGATGTGGAATTGCAAAGTAGATCTCGAACGAGCTACTGATTTGAATCAGGTTAGACAACCTTTGCTTACCTAAAACAGTTGTACCTGCAATGAACTGCCGAGTTTCCTAAACTTCCATCACTTTTGCATCATTTTCACATTTTTTCCCTATCTAAATACCACTTGTATTATTATTCACCTAGTATTTTTTAAACAAACTTAAAATCGGCTCACTTTTAAAAACACTGAACTCATCCTAAGTAATGATGGTCAATAAACCTAAATATAGGTTAACTGCAAGACGTAGCTATCAATATTGTTATTAATTTTCAACTTTATTCATATGTTTCCATGGGTATTTAAGTGAAAACTTAGATGAGACTGGGTAATATGTGCTAGCTAAATGAAATTTTGTATTTTTAAGCTTTATTTCTTCATTGTCAATGCAGCCATAGGTAGTTTAAGAACTTACAAATGTGTAATTCATCTCTGATGAACTGTTGCCAAACATATCAAGAAGAAAACAGGTAATGTGCCCTGTGTTAACAGGTTTTTTTTTTTGGTGGCAAGGTATATATCAAAGGCCAATCTAAATACATATCTGAACAAATCTGTAATAATTTAAGAGAGCTCTAACCTGGTTTATTGATATCACAGAATTCAGGAGAGTATGAAATGAGGTAAATAATATGAAATTATTATGAAATTTTACATGTGCAAATACTTATGTTAATTTTCATTTTAACTTGCTTTCCTTACTTCATGGGCTTAACTCAATTTGTAGACTGCAGAAAATATCAGTCCAGGGACTACCCTGCTCCATCTCTCTAAATTGAACTGGTATAAATAACCTGAGGCCAAGGGCAAGGACAGTCATAGAAACTTTAGAAAAAGCAAGTCCTAAACTCTTGGTTTGGTTTTCCTTTGAAAACAAAAAATATCCTTTAAAAACAGTTAAATCACACATACACCTGTGAGCATGCACACACACACACACACACACACACACACACACACACACACTTATTGCCAGTATCAATATATGTTATTGGCTTTATACCAAAATCAAGGTCACAATAGCATTGTGTTCTCCCAGCTTTACCTAGGGAAAAAAGTTATTAAGAGAAACAGATAAAGGGAAATTGAATGGTTGCAGTTTTAACTGCTAGAAAGCACTTAAAGGGTTTTTTTTTTATTTTGCCATTTATTCATGCACAATGGCTTTAGTATTTAAATGTGTTCCTTTTTATTGCCGTAGCCATTGAGGCAGTGAACTGTATCTTTGTGGGGCTGCTGGTGTGGTGTAAATGCAAGATTACCATCCTGGAAACCATAATTTAACCACCATATAGGTATCACCTGGCTGAAGGTATTTTGCCTCAAAACACTTAACATATAAGTGTTGGGGTGATAGTTTTAAATTATTTTCCAGCTTCAAGAAATATGCCTTCTCTGTGATGGAACTTTGGCTGGGAATAAACACAGAAAAAAAAGAAAGAAAACAACTGCTTGAGGCATTTTGGAGGTCAACAAATTGACTTTCTCACCATTGCTATTCAGTAGGAAATAAATCTACAAGCTCTTCACTAATTCCTTTGCTAATTCTTTTTTCTTGAAATTTTTTCAATTGACTTTATTTTTTTATTTTGATTTTTTTCTATTTTTTATTAAAAATTATTGGAGTGACATTAATAAAATCAAATACATTTCAGGTGTACAATTCAATAGTGTGTCTTATATATTGCACTGTGTTCACCACGCAAAGTTAGCTCCCCTTTCGTCACCAAATATTTGGTACCTTTTACCCCTATTTGCTGCCTCTGTCCCCTCTTCCCTCTGATAACCACTAATCTATTGTCCCTGTCCATGAGTCTCTGTTCGTTGGTAATGTTTGTCATGTTTGCTTTCAGTTTTATATCCCACATATGAGTGAAATCATGATTTTCAACTTTTTCTTTCTGACTTATTTCGTAAAGCATGATTACCCAAAGATCTATTCATGTTGTTGCAAATGATAGTATTTCATCTCTTCTTATGACTGAGTAATATTCCATTGTATACATGTACCACAGCTTCTTTATCCAATCCTCTATCATAGGACACTTTGATTGCTTCCATGTCCTGGCAACTGTGAATAATACTGCTATGAACATCAGAGTGCATATAACTTTACAGATAAATGTTTTCAGGATTTTTTGGTAAATACCCAGAGATTACTGGGTTATATGGTAATTCAAGTCTTAGTTTTTTGAGGAATTTCCATACTGTTTTTCATAGTGGTTGTACCAATTTGCAGTCCCACTGGCAGTGTGTGAGGGTCCCTTTCCCCCCACAACCTAACTCTTGTTATTACTTGTCCTGTTGATGATAACCAATCTGACATATGTGGTTTTGATT
>NW_011889030.1:1185883-1195858 GCF_000151845.1 Pteropus vampyrus | reverse complement strand
CTCTTCCCTCTGATAACCACTAATCTATTGTCCCTGTCCATGAGTCTCTGTTCGTTGGTAATGTTTGTCATGTTTGCTTTCAGTTTTATATCCCACATATGAGTGAAATCATGATTTTCAACTTTTTCTTTCTGACTTATTTCGTAAAGCATGATTACCCAAAGATCTATTCATGTTGTTGCAAATGATAGTATTTCATCTCTTCTTATGACTGAGTAATATTCCATTGTATACATGTACCACAGCTTCTTTATCCAATCCTCTATCATAGGACACTTTGATTGCTTCCATGTCCTGGCAACTGTGAATAATACTGCTATGAACATCAGAGTGCATATAACTTTACAGATAAATGTTTTCAGGATTTTTTGGTAAATACCCAGAGATTACTGGGTTATATGGTAATTCAAGTCTTAGTTTTTTGAGGAATTTCCATACTGTTTTTCATAGTGGTTGTACCAATTTGCAGTC
The DNA here is from genome assembly GCF_000151845.1 of Pteropus vampyrus. Classification (NCBI taxonomy): domain Eukaryota; kingdom Metazoa; phylum Chordata; class Mammalia; order Chiroptera; family Pteropodidae; genus Pteropus; species Pteropus vampyrus. The sequence continues at coordinate 1,195,387 of NW_011889030.1, read as the reverse complement.
CCACTGGCAGTGTGTGAGGGTCCCTTTCCCCCCACAACCTAACTCTTGTTATTACTTGTCCTGTTGATGATAACCAATCTGACATATGTGGTTTTGATTTGCATTTCCCTAATAGCTAGTTGTTGTTGAACATCTTTTCCTATGTCTGTTGGCTATTTGTATGTCTTCTTGGGAGAAGTGTCTATGCAAGTACTCTGCCCATTTTTTAATTGGATTGTTTATTATTATTATTATTATTGAGTTGTATGAATTTTTTATATTTTTTGGATATTAGGCCTTTATCAGAGGCATTGTTTGCCTCGTTGATGGTTTTTTTGCTGTGCAGAGCTTTTTAGTTTTGTACAGTCCCATTCATTTATTTTTACTTTTACTTCCCTTTCCTTTGAGGTCAAATTCATAAAATCCTCTCTAAATCCAAGGTCCATAAGTTTAATACCTATATTTTATTCTATGCAATTTATTGTTTCAAGTCTAATTTTCAGGTCCTTGATCCATTTTGAGTTAATTTTGGTGTACGGTCATAGACAAAAGTCTAGTGTCATTCTTTTGCAAGTGGTTTTCCAGTTTTTCCAGCACCATTTATTGAAGAGGCTTTCCTTTCCCACTGTATGTTTTTGACTCCTTTGCCAAAAATTATATATGGGAATTTACTTCTGTAAGTACAAAAAGGAAAAGATAATAACGAAAAATATAAAAATGATAATAATGAAAAACCTAGATAGCTCAGAACATTTGTGGACTGTATGAAAGCATTGACACTGCTGGAAAGTGATGGCTAGATCATCCTGCTGAGATCAGTTTTACATTGACACATGGCATAAGATGTCAGAAACCTTTATGCTCTTGCACACAGCTGCGATTTATTCACTCAATCATGCATGCATTCATTCATTCATTGTTAATATTTATTTGACCTTTTGGGCTACTAACTTTTAGATAGTCTTAATACTTGATTTTGATCCATGACATTTCCCCAATATGTTCAGGTAAAGGATGATTGTTGTTTAAGGATTAAAAATTGAAGCATTTGATTAGAGTTTTGTGGGGTCTTCTCAACATTTCTGATTCTCTTAGCATTATATTTCTATGCCTTTCTAAACCATGGCCTAATTTTGCTTTAACCAGGTTTTTAATGATCTATTTCTAGGAGGTAATTTGATATTAAATGTTTAGTATTAAAACATATTAGCTTGCAAATAAATTGTTGTCTCAACAGAAGGTGAGTGGGATACTTTGAACTTTAGTGACTCAAAATTTCAAATTTGCTTGTGTATTACTGTATTTGTGACTAATGTCTCATGTGAGAATCAACTAGATATAACTCAAGTAGGGGAAAAGGTCAAGAATGTGTTCTCAGTACAGGGAATAAATAGAAGTGCTTTTTATATAGTTGCAGAAATATTACTATACTGACACATCAACAGAGCAGATGTCATGGGCCTATTTAATAGGTATCTAAATAACAGCTCAAGATCAAAGAAAGTTAAAATAAAAATGTTAAAAATACTGATAAATATTTGAAATATGTAGCGTATAATATGGTGTAAGTAAAATGTATTCTACTACTCAAAAAATTTAGTGTATCTGACTCTATTTCCTCTTCTTTAAAATGAAAATACTAATATTCCACCTAAGAATGGCTACTAAATTAGATAAAACACATATAATGAGAATAGCGCAGTTCCTGGTATATAATAGATATGAATAATTAGGTAATTATTATTCACACAAGTTTATTTTAATCTAAATATCCCTGTAAATCAGTTTCATGGTAGGAGCTGCAGAATTTGAAAATACTATACCACTAGATTACCGTTTGGCATCCATCAGTGGTGTATTACAAATCTAACTCACATATCATCTCTATCATGAAGCAGCTGTAGAATTTAGGTGAGTTTCTGACTTGGTTTCCAAATATATAAAAACAAAGTGATTTTTGTACATATTTACGATTGTTTTGTTTTCCATATTCTGTTAGTCAGTGAAAAACAATAGTTGAAAGCCCTTTAACACCCCTGTGAACCTCTACAATAGATTTTAGGCAAACTGCTGCCCAGATTTAGGTGACTAGGTGATCTCTACAAGTTTGTTCTAGATACTATAATTACTCCTGATAGTAACATGCGTGATTTGCCTAATATTACAGCACTACTTTATGATAGATTGTGATATTTCAAAAACAGAAATGTGGTTTTGCTAGGTGAAATAAGTCAGACAGAGAAAGACAAATACCATACGATCTCACCTATATGGAATCTAGAGAACAAAATAAGTGGAATCTAGAGAACAAAATAAGTGAACAAACAACATAGAAACAAATTCATAGATATAGAGAACAAACTGTTATTTGCTGTATGGGAGGGAGTGGGGGAGATAAGTGAAAACTGGGAAGGGATTAAGAAGTACAAATTGGTAGTAACAAAATAGTCAAGGGATTATAATGTACAGCATAGGGAATATGGTCAAAAATATTGTAATAATAATGTACGGTGCCAGGTAGGTATTAGATTAATCGGGGGGATTATTTCATAAATTATATAAATGTCTAACTACTACATTGTAGACCTAAAACTAATATGAAATAATATTGAATGTCAACTCTAACTGAAAATAATACATACATACATACATACATACATACATACATACATAAATAACAGATAGGTGGGTTAGATTGCCAAGTGGTGACTGACTTTTGATTTTCAGTGTTGCTAATACCATTAGATTGATTATATATGTTTGTGTGTCAGAATTCAAAGCAAAAAGAAAATGAACAGAAAATGTTGGGTATCTGAACAGTGTGGGATTGAGATAAGAGTATTTGATTTATAGTATATCCTTGCAACTCAAAGTATGGCCTGTGGACTTGCTGGGAGCTGTTTAGTACTGCAGAACTTCAGGCCCCCCATAGAACTGAAGAATCAGAATCTACATTTTAATAAGATCCACAGGAGAATCTTATGAACATTGAAATTTGAGAAACACTACTCTGAAACACTTAAAATTTAAAATTACGCTTTATTTGGATTATTAATATTGGGTCACAAATTGAAAATTATAAAATAAGAGAAATATTAATAGCCACCATGACAATAGTTGTTCTTGTAAATGATTGTTGATTTCAAGTGGCTTTGTAAAACTCAGGACCAGATCAATTGTATATTACCTATCTTCAGACAAAATAATTCCTTTACAAGCTAAATGTTAAAGGAGGTTAGATTGAGAGAGAGAGAGGATAATTTTTTTTTTTAAATAAGACATTTGAAAACAACATTTGGTATATTAAAGCATTAAAGCTACACAGGAAACTGGTAAAATAAATTCAAGAGGTAAATGTGTCATCATAATTTATATTTAAGTATAATGTAACCACTCAAAATTATTTTATAAAACAGTCCCATAGAAGTATTTTTATTCTCTTATTCAGTGTGCCATCTTTCTAGTGAAATCTTGTATATTTTACAGTTGTACAAATTAAACTGTAACAGGCGATAGTAGATGAGTGTAATATGTAGCTTATTCATATTGAAATAAGCATTGGTAAGATAGTATTTTTCATAGAGTTACTGCTTAATCTGGCAAAAAAAAAATCTTGATTGTAATAAGGTTCATTTAGTCCCAAAATTTTTATAAGAAATACCCAGTATCCTTATAGATATGAGTAACTCATTAACTTATTTAATAATAGTTATTGCAGCTCATAAGTGTCAGACATACACTGAGTGCTGGGGAGAGAATGGTGAACAAAAGTGACTCAGTCTTTTACCCTCTTAGTATTTCCAGTTTATTTGTTCCCAGAGATATACATTGATCAGTTAATCACAACATGAATTTATAATTACAAGCTGTAGTAAGCATTTGTAAGTGCTGTGAGTCTGGGAAGGTTTCCTGGCAGAAGCAGCATTAGAATTAAGATCCTTAGGATGAGTAAGAAATAACAAGGATAAGATTACAGGGTCTGGGGAGTGGGAAGAGAATTTTGAGTTGAGAGCTCAACATAAACAGAGATCTATTGAGAGGGAAGGAATGGCATGTTTAAGAATCTGGAAAGTCTTAATGGTTGGAACACAAATAGCAAGAGGTAGCCTGAGATGGAGCTGGAGAGATGGCCTTAGGATATGAGACCTTTAGAAGCTTTGAGGACATAAAGATTTGGGTCCTGTTTAAAATCTTTCAAAGAGAAACCATTGATGGTTTTTAAAGAGAGAGACACAACATGAAGAGAATTATTTATTTATTTATTTTAAGATCACAGTGTCAGTGGAATAAAGAACGTATAGGCTAGGAGACTGGGAAGGTGAAAACTTGCATGTAGACCAGTTAAAGAATCATAAGAGTAGTCCAGGTAATAAAGTATTAAGGTAGTTTAAGTGAAGATAAAAGTGAATCGATTCCAGCAGTATAAGTGGGACATGAGCTATTGGAGGGAGAAGGAAGAGCTGGAGTATCTATCTGGATTTCCAGTATATAACCCCTCATGCCTAGTTATGAAGAGATCCAAGTTCAGGTGGGAGAGAGTGGAGTTTGTTTTTGGACAGGAAGACATTCTTTGGTTTAAATTCTGTTAGGACAATGAAATTATTTTATTAGGATGACCAATCTTCTTACCTCGGATGAGAATAATATACATTTTATTATACATTAATTATGGCATATCACAAAATATATAAACTCTCCAGTGGTTCTTTGATATAAACATAAGTTTCTATGTACCAAGAATGCAAAGAAATTAACTTTTGTGCCATCTGACATTGTGCCTCTTCTACCATTATATGATCCTCTTTTGCGTCTCACACTGCTCTTGTCCCACATTTTCTTTACTGAGATATTGCTTTTTTGTATGTGGGTTCTTTTCAGTTAATATATGATAATCTAATTTAAGGTGCATTTTTTTTTCTTTTTGTCATTCTACCAGTTTATTTATTTTTAACGCATTGGGGGTAACATTGGTTAATAACTCTATATGTTTCAGGTATACAACTTTATAATACATCATCTGTATATGCCGTTATGTGCTCACCACCCAGAATCTAGTCCCCTTTCATCACCGTATATTCGACCCCCTTTACCATCTTCAACCTCCTCCAAACCCCCTTTCCCTCTAGTAACCTACCATACTGTTGTCTGTGTGTATAAGTTTGTTTCTTTTGTTTATTTGTTGCTTTTTGTTTTATATCCCACATGTGAGTGAAATCATACGGTTCTTGTTTTTTTTTTTTCTATCTGACTTATTTCATTTATCATGGTACTCTCAAGATCCATCCACGTTGTCACAAGTGGCAACATTTGATCTTCCATTATTCCGTTGTATATCTGTACCACATGTTCTTTATCCAGTCATTGGGTAAAGGACATTTAGATTGTTTCCATGTCTTGGCTATTGTGAATAATGCTGCAATGAACGTCGGGGTATGAATATCTTTATGAGTAGGTGTTTTCAAATCTTTTGGGTAGACATTCAGGATTTCTGGGTCATATGGTAATTATAGCCTTAATTTTTGAATAACCTCTATATTGGTTTTTGCAGAGACTGTATCAATCTACATTCCCACAAGCAATATACAAGGGTTCCCTTTTCCTCATATTCCCTTCAACACTTGTTACTTCTTGTCTTATTGATAATAGCCATTCTAACAGGTATGAGGTAGTATCTCATTGTGGTTTTTATTTACATTTCTATTATAGCTATGAAGTTGAGCATCTTTTCATAAATCTGTTTGCCATCAGTATGTCGTCTTGGTGGGATCGCAAATTGGTAGGGCTGCTATGGAAAACGGTATGAAGATTTCTAAAAAAAAATAAAAATGGATATACCGTTAGACCCAGCAATTGTACTTCTGAGTATTTATCCAAAGAAAACCAAAACAATAATTTGTAAAGATCTATTCACTCCAATATTCATGGCAGCATAATTTCCAATAGCCAAGATATGGAAGCAAACTAAATGCCCATCAAAAGATGATTGGATAAAGAAATTATGATTCATATATACAATAGAATATTACTCGGCCACTAAAAAAATGAAATCCTACCATTTGCAACAACATGGATGGACCTAGAGGTTATTATCTTGAGTGAAATAAGTCGGACAGAGAAAAATAAATGCCATATGATTTCACTTATATGCGGAATCTAAGGAAAAAAAGAATAAACTAATAAAAAACAGACTCACAAATATAGTGGACAATTTGGTGGTGGACAGAGGGGAGAGGTGTTGAGGGCTGGAAGAATGGGGCGAAGGGTTAAAGAAGTACTAATTAGTGGTTCATAGTTGGTTACGGGGATTGGGGGCAAGGCAGAGGGAATGCAATTAGCATTAATGTGATGGCTAGGTGGAGGGCCAAAGGAGGGAGGGAGCAATTGGGGGGATTGTTTTATGAACTATATAGATATCTAACAAATGTACTGTATATTTGAAATAAATTTAAATAAATAAATTAAAAACTAATATCTGTAGAGCCAGTATTTGGTATATTTTAAATAAACTATTAACATTTGATATATTACTGTTATGTTAATGGTATTATTCAGCTTTTGCTTCTCTCTCATATACTCTGCAAAATACTGAGCACGGCTTTACATGTTAATCTGGAAATAATATTTTTGTCTATTTGCTCTTTTTCTCTTTAATCTTAGTATTTCAGGCCAGTAAGGACAAGAAGGTATGGATAGGGAACATTCTTTTGAGTAAAGACACCTCCTAATTGAGGTACAATCCTTCTAAAGTGTTGTCAGGTATGCCTTACAATTGCTCTGTATCAGTTTTAATATTTTTCCCTTTCACCTCCCCAGCAGCAAGTGCCTATGAGCAAACATGCAGCATCCTTCTCCTACCCAAAGACTTATTACTTAACTGTATAGATACTTTCATAATGATAGGCAGTGTCTCCTACCCTACTAGCCCCTAAGTGCCCCCTGACCATGCTGAAGTGCTGGTGGTCATGCACTCCTGCTTTTTGAATAGCATTGCCCTGCCCCTACCCACTTTACTATTTACCTGCTTCATACATAATATTAGCCTTTATCAACATGGAATATAATCCACTTAATTACAGTATGAAGAATTCATAGAAATTAGTGTCTTTCATTCATCCATAAGTTATTATAAAAAATTAAAATCTTGGTTAAATGGATTGTATGTTTATATTGATTTAGCAGAAGTAATGGTAAATTTTGATGAATTTAGAATCTAGTAATCTATGTCTCGACTTTAGTTTCTTTTTATAAGAACAAAGCTTTTGTAAGAATATCAATGAAACAAAAATTATTTTATTTATAAAATAGAAGAATATTTTTTCACATAATTGTAACAAGTAACACACTTGTTATTTATGAATTATTCCACTTAATTAAAAATGTGTTTATTAGACATGATTCCTATGTATTTAATAAAGTGCCTAAAAATCCTTTAATTTATAGCCTTGCTTCAACAGTATTTATCTGCAATTATCCTGGACCCACAAACTTCCATATATATAAATAGTTATGTAATCTAGATTTACACTAAATTGACTGACACCTCCCTATAATATAGTACAAGAAAGTCATTTTTTTATATTTAGATGAGTGCAAGTGACTCATGTAAATCATCTGAGCTCATTCCTTTAGCTCTTGCTAGTGTGGTTTTTCAATTGTGATACTTGTGCTTCTCTGTACTTTTGGTTAACCTGCAATGTTCTTGCTGTATGATGTTAAATCTATATTTTATGCCCCATGATTTCTAGCTAGTTCATTTAGCTCTGTTTCCTTAAGGTTGATGGAAGGCGGAGTTAATATCCTTAGCTTTCTAACAGCAAACATTGAAAAGGATCACACTTGTCTCTAACATTACTGGCTCTCTAAGCCAGACTGAAAGAAATATTACAGGCAACAAATAGTTTCATTTTCAATTCAGACACCCATTATTTGATGTTTACAGGCCATTCCTAATTCTGAGTCCAAAATTTATGGTTTGTTCTGGCGATTATCATCACAGCAATCTCCTACAACTCAGCTATGCTTCATCGGGAGCTTTGCACTGCTTTATCCATCTTCCCTGACATCTGGAACTGATATATTGCACCATATCCAAATCACCCCAGCTCAGAGAGGCTTGGTTTATGACTGCCTAGATGTCTGTCTCTTCTAGTGGGTAGGCCAGTTTGCATAGTCTTAGTGATGGGGGAAGATGACCCTTGGGAAAGAGCAGTCGTCATTAAACAAATAAAAACAGCATTTAAGACTGTGAACCCATCTGAACCAAACTAGATGCTGTCATTTATTAAGTTAAATTTACTGAGTTTTGCCCAGTGCTAAATAATAATGAAGCAAAGGTGTTATCTAGTTTTCCTTGCAAACAAGATGAAGAGTGATGTATAAATCTGAAGAGATGGTAAAATAGTGGCAAGAACTGTTTCAGGTTCAGAAGCATATTTCAAATGGTTATTTTATAATTTCCCTTTTGAATATACAATATTTAATTTTGCTTGTCACATATATGGACGTTTTCCAGGCTCCTTTTGATGGCATTAATTAAAGTTTTCTGAAGGATCTTAGAAATCTCTGTACATTGATTGTCTGTAGAATCACTCACTAAATCTGAATTTTTGAAAGGATGCATCTACTACACATAAGATATTAATTTGAAATCTTTCTGATAGGACTGTTAATGAGGATATCTTTTGCCACCAGTATCTTCCTTCTTTTGTGCTTTCATTTTGGTCTATCACTTGCCTCTCCTCACTTCTGGGAGAATTAAACCTAACAAAACTAGACAAGGAGACTAGGCCTGGTCATTAAAGGGCTCCTATTCCTTCTTCCCTAAATTAAAGGCTGTTCAGCACTTTCCTGAGATTTTTGCCTTCTACTGTGGAGGTAGTGAGAAAGCAGAGAGAGAAATAGAGGAAATGCCACAAAACAAAGGGCTGTGAATGAGTCCTCTCCACCTTTTGTCCAAGTAAGTTGCTTCTCCTTGAGAGACCAATAAACTGGAAATATTTTTCTACTAGTGTTTTCTTCTAGAGAGTGAAATAAAAGAAAAAAAATGTTCTTACTTGTTGGGAAATACAACCAGAAAGGAATATAAGTATTCCCTATAGTTATTGTTGGTACATAAAGATCATATCTAGAAGAGACCCCAAGGGGTCTGTTCCTATACCTTATTTTAAAGAAGAGGAAACTGAGACCCATAGAAATGCTGTGATTTACCCAAGTTCACACATCCAGTAAGTAGAAAAGTTAGGACTTAAACCCTCTCCCCTGAATCACTAAGTAGATATTTTTTCTCCACATAAATATTCTGAATGAAAAAAGAAACTTAGAAAGATGTATTTGGAATTAGTCTTACTACTATCAGTTCGAATAGAGAAGAATTTTCTTTGAAGTTGCATTGTGAGTTTTAAATTTGCATCATTCTGTTAGCAGGGACTAGAGGAGTCTGTGACAATACTCTAAAGTTAGACACAGTGCTCTTGTGTCTTCTCCCTTTTGATGCCTTCCTTTCCCCTCAGCTGACTTTAACACCAT
>NW_011889030.1:1183339-1185833 GCF_000151845.1 Pteropus vampyrus | reverse complement strand
GTGTTATCTAGTTTTCCTTGCAAACAAGATGAAGAGTGATGTATAAATCTGAAGAGATGGTAAAATAGTGGCAAGAACTGTTTCAGGTTCAGAAGCATATTTCAAATGGTTATTTTATAATTTCCCTTTTGAATATACAATATTTAATTTTGCTTGTCACATATATGGACGTTTTCCAGGCTCCTTTTGATGGCATTAATTAAAGTTTTCTGAAGGATCTTAGAAATCTCTGTACATTGATTGTCTGTAGAATCACTCACTAAATCTGAATTTTTGAAAGGATGCATCTACTACACATAAGATATTAATTTGAAATCTTTCTGATAGGACTGTTAATGAGGATATCTTTTGCCACCAGTATCTTCCTTCTTTTGTGCTTTCATTTTGGTCTATCACTTGCCTCTCCTCACTTCTGGGAGAATTAAACCTAACAAAACTAGACAAGGAGACTAGGCCTGGTCATTAAAGGGCTCCTATTCCTTCTTCCCTAAATTAAAGGCTGTTCAGCACTTTCCTGAGATTTTTGCCTTCTACTGTGGAGGTAGTGAGAAAGCAGAGAGAGAAATAGAGGAAATGCCACAAAACAAAGGGCTGTGAATGAGTCCTCTCCACCTTTTGTCCAAGTAAGTTGCTTCTCCTTGAGAGACCAATAAACTGGAAATATTTTTCTACTAGTGTTTTCTTCTAGAGAGTGAAATAAAAGAAAAAAAATGTTCTTACTTGTTGGGAAATACAACCAGAAAGGAATATAAGTATTCCCTATAGTTATTGTTGGTACATAAAGATCATATCTAGAAGAGACCCCAAGGGGTCTGTTCCTATACCTTATTTTAAAGAAGAGGAAACTGAGACCCATAGAAATGCTGTGATTTACCCAAGTTCACACATCCAGTAAGTAGAAAAGTTAGGACTTAAACCCTCTCCCCTGAATCACTAAGTAGATATTTTTTCTCCACATAAATATTCTGAATGAAAAAAGAAACTTAGAAAGATGTATTTGGAATTAGTCTTACTACTATCAGTTCGAATAGAGAAGAATTTTCTTTGAAGTTGCATTGTGAGTTTTAAATTTGCATCATTCTGTTAGCAGGGACTAGAGGAGTCTGTGACAATACTCTAAAGTTAGACACAGTGCTCTTGTGTCTTCTCCCTTTTGATGCCTTCCTTTCCCCTCAGCTGACTTTAACACCATCATCAGGTCTGCTCTCTGAGAATGGTCAATATTATAAATATTTTTAAACAAATCCCTTCTTCCTACTATTTCCCCCCAAAACACATATCCAACATGTGCAAGCTTCCAAGGCAGCTTTTGAAATTTAAAACTAAAGTAACTAGGAAGTTCAAAATGAAGGTAAAATAAAGCAACTATATTTTCATCTCTCACTATTCCTTTAATTTTACACAGTGGGATAAATTCTTCCCCTAATCCTGAATGAAAAGTCAAGCAATCTCAAAACTTTCTTAGTTATTTTAGGATTTCTGTGTCACTCTCTCTCTTCCAATCGATAATTAGAATGTAACTGTCAAAACTTCTATCTTGATTTAAATTGGACCCCAATTTCCCATAGTTTCGGACTATTACAGGAAGGATATCAATAATTGGAAAAGAGAAGTTATTGCCTTTTTATTTCTCTGCCTCCCCTTTTCTAGAATGGAACAAAGAGAAGAAAGAGAGGTAAGGGGGACAGGAAAGTAACTGCTGGCTCTCTGGGTGTTGAAAGCTGACTTTTCTCCTAGGCTTCCTATATTGGTTAGGGTTCCAGCAGGAGAAAATATGGCACACCAAGCAGATAATTTAAGGAGAATGTTTTAAATGGACTTTACATAGGTGTGAACAAGGTCCTGGGAACCCAAGATGGGGTAAAACTCTGGGCTAGCAATTGCAGAGAGTCTGCCCAACCCCAGGCCTGAAGGAGTAAGTGAGGGGAGTGGTTCCTGGACCCTGAGAGGGTAGCTACATGAAGAAAGCTGCCTGTCATGCAAGGCCATGGTTTTCAGGAGAGAGACACAGTAAACTTATAGTAACTCCTAAGAATAGCAACCAGAAAGTAAATACCCCAATCTTACTCTCCTCCCACCCTCCTACTCCTCCCGTCAGCCAAACCCACCTGAAAGCAGGGCAAAAGGGAGCATCTTTATGAAATCTTGGCTGTGGGGGCAGAGAGTGTGGTGGATCGGGAGGGACAAATAAAAAAACCTGATACAGGTGCTTTCACGGGCATCCCCATTTCATCTGCAATTCACTTTACATAAATGATTGTTTCTTCTGTAGCTAACTGCTTATTCTCAATATCCAACAGTTTCTATAACTCCTCTTGGCTTAACTTTATTTATTAATCTAGGCAATGATCTTGAACAAAAACCAGGATGATCCCAGACCAGCTATCTTTTGTGTGAGGCTTATATCTGGACCACAGAAAAATGTTCAGACATTGTAATTCAGTCATCTCTTCTGTCTATTCGTCAACAAACTATTTAGCCACCTCTCAAAAAG
>NW_011889030.1:1178096-1183289 GCF_000151845.1 Pteropus vampyrus | reverse complement strand
GTTTTAAATGGACTTTACATAGGTGTGAACAAGGTCCTGGGAACCCAAGATGGGGTAAAACTCTGGGCTAGCAATTGCAGAGAGTCTGCCCAACCCCAGGCCTGAAGGAGTAAGTGAGGGGAGTGGTTCCTGGACCCTGAGAGGGTAGCTACATGAAGAAAGCTGCCTGTCATGCAGGGCCATGGTTTTCAGGAGAGAGACACAGTAAACTTATAGTAACTCCTAAGAATAGCAACCAGAAAGTAAATACCCCAATCTTACTCTCCTCCCACCCTCCTACTCCTCCCGTCAGCCAAACCCACCTGAAAGCAGGGCAAAAGGGAGCATCTTTATGAAATCTTGGCTGTGGGGGCAGAGAGTGTGGTGGATCGGGAGGGACAAATAAAAAAACCTGATACAGATGCTTTCACGGGCATCCCCATTTCATCTGCAATTCACTTTACATAAATGATTGTTTCTTCTGCAGCTAACTGCTTATTCTCAATATCCAACAGTTTCTATAACTCCTCTCGGCTTAACTTTATTTATTAATCTAGGCAATGATCTTGAACAAAAACCAGGATGATCCCAGACCAGCTATCTTTTGCGTGAGGCTTATATCTGGACCACAGAAAAATGTTCAGACATTGTAATTCAGTCATCTCTTCTGTCTATTCGTCAACAAACTATTTAGCCACCTCTCAAAAAGTAGATTTCTCAGGAGAGTTTATACATGCCCACTGAATCACAACTGCCAGGGACTCATATCATGCTTTCTATATGGTCCCATTGAAGTCTCTCTTACTAGACTTGTGTGGATGAGGATATAGAGAAGAGGATGGGAATCCCAGATTAGCTTTGTCCATATATATTCTCCAAAAAATTCTTCCCCAGTTTCCACACATTTCAACCTTAATACCTTCATTATAGATGTGTGGTTTCAGAGTCATGTAACTAGTTTTTTCATTATTTGTTTTGAAAATCATTATCTTGGTCTGGCACATTGGCATGAAATGCCCTATGTGTAACTTGGTGCTTTAATTAAAGCTAAACATTTTAAATGCAAAAAAGAGAAATGGAAAATTTCATATGTTGGGTAGGGTCTAAGAGTGGGGTTGTAGGGAGGGAAAGAATATTTTCGAGCAGGAGTTCGTGATGACTCTTAAATTACACAAATTACAGTATATCAGTATTTATTCTGACTGCACATAGATCATATTTATAAGATTTTTTATCTGTTAAAGAATCAAGTTTTATAACACACAATATTTTCAGTAGACTAAGTAGTCTTGCTATGAAAGAGATAATTCTTATTCTCTTTTATTTGTAAAAAAAAAATTAATTGTAAGGGAAATTATTGCCTGCTAATTTATTTTGAAAGACAAATTTCAGAGGTCAATTTTTTTTAAAGTGGAACTTAGTTAATTTTATTCCATGCTGCAGAATTTAAAATTCTTTGAATTATGAACCTTGAAAGTACTATTTGAAGATAGCAGTAATAGAAAGGATTTATTTTAATCCATAAGAATGAATGTATTCTTATTTAATAGTGTTAAAAATAAACATGTTTAAAAAGACAGATTACAGTTACTGGTAAAGTGAAAGAATAATCAGAATGGTGGAAATCTATCTGGTCTAGATTTCTTATGTATGAACCATGGAAAAACTTTGTTAGACAGTCTATAAATTATAAATCTTTATAAACTCTATAAAGCTTACTATTGACTGAAGTTTGACATAGTGAGTATAATTAAACTTTGAAAACCTGACTTTGGAAAAAAAGTGGGAATTAGACTTGTGAAACTGGAGGAATGGCAGAAGATAAAATTTTAATGAGATCAGTGTTGTTGTGATACTCTACCCCTCAAAGCATTATAGAGGCAGAAAAATTGCTAGAGAGCAGCAGTTCTATTTAAAAGATGGAAAATAATTTATTTGATCTATGTGTATAATACCTTATCATTGCTCATGAGACTTTACAGTGATTTTGAATATATATTTGAAAGAAGAATCTCTGCCAAAAGAACTCAAGGAATAATTTACAAAATAAAACATTGCGTTCTTCCATTCTTACAGATGCTCTTATATTAGCATCACAGATGTTTTCTTCATGGGCGGGTACTCTCCTGAAACTGGCTGCTGGGTCAGATACTCACAAAAACAAAAAGATTTCTAGAATGAGCCAGATATCCTTCTGAAATACGCTAAGAACCCCTGACAATGACTTACTAAAGGGATTTTGGAAGTTGAAATGGCAGTAAAGAAATAATGCACAATTTAATCATACTTAAATTAGAGGATTTATGAACTTTGACCTAGATATCTACATTTTTTCTACATTGATTATTCTAATGATTATACTATTTTGAAGTTCTCAATGTCCAGTGTAGCATGATCTGTACAATCATTCTGATGACCATAAGCAAACCGTCTTCAAACAGATCAATACCATATTTCATATTCATTTATTTATTCATTTATTCATTTATCAATTCAATCATTTTTTAAAGTAATCAAATCAATAAATACTAAACATATATTATGGCCCAATACTGCTTTGAATATAGCAGTAAACAAAATACTTTATGCTCTCTACTTTCCATGATCTTACAGGCAATTATTTTTATTGCTAATAACAAATATAAATTATTAAATGACAGTTATTACCTTATATGTTTTTTGTACATTATCTCATTTAATAATTACAACAACCTCTAAAACAGGTATTGTCATCTTCATCCTATAGGTAAAGAGACTGAAGCTTAACTTATGTAACTGGCACATGGTTACCTTGTTAATAAGTCTTGGCACTAAGAAATAAGAAATATCTATCTGATTTTCCTATTACATCAACATTTAATAGCAGTTTAATGCAAATGTTATTTTACATGCAATGCAATGGGTTTAAAATGTCTTGAACAAGCTGAGAAAAGAAGTCCAGTTTCAAAAGCACAAAAATTTTTTTGATCTATTTGTATGCCAATACTGCAACTGACTGACGTTGTCAATTTTGATTGTAAAACTGAGCAGATTCCTTATTTCACTGTTTTTACCATTAATCTCCCAAATTATGTATTTATTCAGAGTTAGAAACAACAGAGAACACACATATACACATAAAACTATGAGACTGACAGAAAGTTTCCTATTAATTTGCTGTCAAATAAAAATATTATGCCATCATTGGATAAAGCCATCATTTTATAAAATAAATGACAAAAACTTAAACATAAAAAATAGATAATATAGAAGAGTATTATCTAAAAGTTTTTAATCTGAGAGTAAGAAGTACTCTCAGATTAAAAGATAGTTCTTATGGTTAAATAATAGGATTATCTCTATTTTTGTATACTTATGATATGGATCCTGAGACAGGTATTTAGGAACCATTAATGTACACAGTTTCTTTGTATCCTGCCCTGAACCTAAGTACAATCTATGATTTTAACATATTTCCTTTATTTAATAGTAACCATAGCATAATTTATAGAAACTGTCACTGTTCTAGGAGCTGGAAAGATCTGAAACCCATTAGAGCAGGAGTCACAACAAGTTTAGCTTAATGCTGAATCACTGAATTAATTACTCCATCAATGAAATTAATAAACTCCTTTTCAATTTTTCCTTACTAAGAACAATGTAAGTTCTAGAGTTTTCTGGGCTTGAGTGAAGGACAAGAAACTCTATCAGGAAGATAGGAAATGGTAGGCACGGAAGAGGCAAATCATCACAAAACATAATGACTTGAAGTAAAAATCATGAAAGCTAGTGATTTTAGGAAATAAAGTATCAGGTTACTCTTGACTCTTCCAGTCTCTTTCCAAGTTACCTTTTAGAACCTGGAATGAATCTTTGCATCTATACTTGCCCAAATATATGACTGATTTTCCATGGCAACACCTTTAAAAGAGAACATCATGGTTTATATCTATCTCTGAGATTCAAAGAAAATAAGTAACATCACTAGTGAAATGATTTGATTTTATTGCAGTGCAAACCCACAAATCTTTCTTTCATTTTCGGTGCATATCAGTTGAAACTCTGCAGTCTGGCATAGGCATCTCTGGTCTGAGAATACATGCAACTGGCTCCAGTGTCATATTCTCAGCACTTGACTTACTAAATTCTTTATCAACAAGGAATTCTAGTACCATTCTCCTAGAGCTGGGAGGGGCTCTGGAGATCATATAGCGCAATGCGCTACTTTTAAGAATGCAGAGACTAAGGACAAGAGAAGATTCGACTTAGTTAAAGTCACCCAGGGAGCTTATTTTAGAATTCTCATTTTCTGATTCATGGATTATATTTCGTCCTCATATCAAGTCCATCTTATACTTTCTTGTATGGAATAATGATAACAGTCTTTGAATAAAAACCCAGTTGAATAGAATATCTGACAGCTAACAAACAGGACTGGTATAAATTACTTTTGTTAAAAATAGAAACACTAATTTTATTAATAAAACTGTTTGAATATTATTTATTATTCATAAAGTTATGGTTAAATACACTACCATTTATTTATTTTATCCACAGCCATTAATTGTGTGCAAAACACAGTAGTAGATAATAAGATTATGGAATTAACAGTTTACAATTTATAAGATGAGGCAGAGTATAAATAAAATAAGACAAAAAGTTTCACAGGTATAATTGAAATATGTAGAGAAATTAATAGAAACACAAACAAGAGTGGATTTCATTTTTATATATATTTTATAACATAATATATACATTATTGTGAGGTTGAGATTGTGGAGTAGGAAAAGATGATATAGAGGATTAGGCACTTGAACTGAGTCTTGAGTTATGAATTAAGAATTCTCCTGTTGGATGAGAAGAGATTACGGCATTCCAGGATAAAGGTTTAGTGTTTGGAAAAGCATAGGGAAATCAGCCAGCTGGTGTAGTTCAAGAAATTCAAGTGTTAGTAACAATGGTGAAACTATGGATAAATACAATAATAAGTGCTAACATTTCTTGAGCCCTTGTATTTGCTGAAACATGTACATCCTTCATCTCTTTATTTCTTATAATAACCCTATAATGTAATTGCTGTATTATCTCTATTTTATAAGTATAGAAAGTAAGACTTTGAGAGATTAAGTAATTTGGCCAAGGACACATACCAGTCAAGGGATGGAGCAGGTTAAAAAACAATTTTAACTGACTCCACAAACTTCTATGCTATTTTACTCATTATTTTTAAAAAAT
>NW_011889030.1:1163717-1176946 GCF_000151845.1 Pteropus vampyrus | reverse complement strand
GTGGGTATGGGAGTTAAGACCCAGAAATATCATGGGATTTGCCAACGATTACCTTTATCCAGTCTTTCTTTTCTCTATTTATTCAACAAATAACTTTTGAGTTCCTATTATGTGCAAAGCATGGTGTTAGATGCCATGAGAGATAAATTATATGTAAGAAATTTCTTTCAAAGTTCATTCAGTTTAGTGAGAAAGAGATGCATGAGGACAGGCAATTAACCATAAGATAAATAGTAATGAAGTGAGATCTCCACAAGCCCTTTAACAATTCTAAAACTGAAATCATCATCCTCATATTGATCTGTTTTTCCTTAGAAATGACTATCTCAGTTCAGAGCACTGTTATCTAGCCCATCATCACTGCTGGAAATCTGAACACAAGCTTAGATTGCTCTCTTTCCTTCACCCCTATCCCCACTTCCCAGCATCTTCCAGTTAACATCCTACCTAATATCCGCATATAGAGTCTTTAAGTCTGTCAGTATTCTTTATCCTGACTGCCAGTGCATTAATTTTTTTAAACAATTTTTATCTCTCTTGTGGACTGTTGCTGTGACAGTCTAACTCTTTTGTCTTTGTTCTTAATCATCTCAAACACATTGTACAGGTCAATGTATTTGGAATAATGATCTGGGCAGATTAATGTATTTGAAATAATGGACTGTCTGTGTCACTCACCTGCTTAGTTTCTATGACTTTCAGTTGTTTGTAGGATCAACCTCATTTCTTAATGTGGCAAAACCCTCCAAAATTTGGCCTCCCCTCACACTTTTAATACTAGTTGCTAAATATTCCATAAAGACTTTTGGCTTTGCCCAGGCTATCCTTGTTCCCCTAAAGTGGGCTTCTCTTTTATCTTCTCTTCGATGACTTCAACATATATACTTGAATACTCAGTCAATACCTACTCAGGAATCTTTCCTTCATCTTTAATGGGAGTGCCACATCCATTGTCCTATGTATTACCCTGGATACCTCTATTAAATACTGTGTCTATGTCTTTTCTACCACTAGATATGTGATCCTCAAAGGCAAACACTAGGCTTAATGGTCCTTAGTAAGATGCCTGGCATATAGTAGATAATAAAAATTTATTGAATAGATCGAACTGTTCATTAAATCAAGTGTTATAAAAGAAATATAAGAAGTATAAGAAAGCATAATGGAATAGAATAATTAATTCCAACTAAGAAGATCAAAAAAGGCTCCATGTAAAATTTAGTATTTGAGTTGAATCTTAAAAGAAGTCCATAATCAGAAAAGTAGGAGATAAGAAATGCAAAATGAGGTTTTTCTATAAGCACAGTTTCTGCGTTGTTATTGTACTGCATAGAAAATTAAAGACCCATTACAGTACCTCATTTATGATTGTTAAGAAAATATGGGCGTAGGTCATGTGAGGCCTTGAACAACATGATCAAGAGTTTGGTCTTAATCCCATCGACAATGGGAATAGCACGAAAGTTTTTTAAAAATAGAAGAGATATAATTATACCACTGGTTTACTAAAGAGTAAGCAGCTTGAGGGTTGGGATTTTTTGTTTGTTTCTTGCTATTTCATTCTCAAATAAAAGGTGACTTGTGTAAATGTAGGGACTCATTATATAGCTGAAAACAAAGATATATTTTAGAACAATGCTGTCCAATACATCTTTCTGAAATTAGGAAAACATCCTATATCTTTGCTGTGCAATATACTAGTTACTAGACACGTATGATCATTGCTCACTTTAAATTAAGGAACTGAGGAATTAAATTTTTAATGATAGTTCATTTTAATTAATTAAAATTTAAATTTAAATAGCCACATGTGACTAGTGGCTACCATTTTAGACAAGAATAGAAAGTTCTTCCTAGCACAGTCCCAACAGAAAACAGATGGAACACTCAAATTAGGGCATTTCAAGGAGAGTTTATTTATAAAGAGACTTTTTTTAATGTGTGGACAACTTTAAGGGAACCACAAGAGAGAATGCAATTAACTGTGGTAGTGACGTAGGAACAGTGGTATGGAAGAATTGATGGAAAGACTCATAGTTAAGATTATAAGTCTGGATCACATGGGACATTATTTATAATATGTAATAATAATTTAAATAAAATTTTATTGAATGAAGTTTATACTCAGAACTGACTCTTTCCGGGAAGTCTATATGCCGATGAAGAATGGGATTATTTACACTATATGGTACTGATCTGTGCCATATTTTCTCATTGTCTTCCATTCTGGCCCTTCCCTGTAAGTGGTAACTTTTCCATTAGCAGGGCTGCACTGGCTTAATGATGGCTCCTGTCGAGGCTTCCTTTAAGGAGCATCCTCTCTCCTGAGCACTTGGGATGTAGGCAGGCTCTGACTGTTATCTGTGTTGTGTTTTAACATCCTGCCCTTTCTATCCCTTACCTCAGCACATACAATTCACCTTCAGTCCTAGCTCATTGCTTGATGATTTGTTAAGGCTTTGAAAACAGAAGGAATGAGAGATTTTAAGCAGGGTGGGGCTATTTCAAATCCTCGCTTTATTTATTTTTATGCCATTCAAATGGAATAAAGAGTCATAAAATGGCTTGACTGAAGGCAAATAAATCTGGATAAATTGAGCAAGAACCAATAAAAAGCTGGAGGTGAAAAAAAAAAGAAAGATGAGGGAGGAAAAGGGAGAGAAAAGGAAAAAAGAAGGGACAACTTTGTATTTCCTGTAATGATAGGGACTGCTTATTATTACCTAGAGAACAAAATGTCTTTGACCCAGTGAAACATTTTAAACTAAGGTTAAGCTGTGGGTAGAAATTAAGAAATCATCTTTATAGTCCATATTGAATCTCTTTATGCTGTCACCTCCTGTCATCTTTTATTAAAGTTTTGTATGCCACTGCTGCTAGCTCTGAGAGGCCTGACACCTTTTAGTTGTTCTGATGAAGTGTATAGCAGAAGCTAGTGAGTTTTTATGGCCAACACAATAGAATCCTCTTGTGCTATTCCCGATGCCTATGTGTGTGTGTGTATGGGGGGGCCGGGGGGGAGAGTGTCTTTTTGTACCACTCCTGCCCCCTTTTGACTACCTCTGATTTCTTAAAGTGGGAAGAGATATAACCAAGAGTTAATACTGCATGAAACTGGAGAGTAAGGGCTAGGTTCTTTAGGTAAAATTGTGAACTGTCTTATAGTCCATTGTATATCTGTTTATGTCATTGCCTTATATAGTTCTGCATTAACTTTTCACAGTTGTCCACTGCTAGCATGGAGAATGCTGGATCAGAGCTGTGAAGGTAGCCACAACTTTGGCCTGGATAATTGCCACTGTTGCGCTTATTGCTCTGACATTCAGAATTTTTCTTATCTCTCCCTCCCTCTCCTCCCCTTTTCCTTTGCTACACAGTCTCCATCATGAACAGATTGAACACTCACTCTCATAAATAGAATGTGGTAAAGAACTTGCAGTTTTCTACAGTGTTTCCCACTAGGAAGTATCTAGAAATGTGTGGGGTCAATTTTTGGCTGTCATAGTGCCTGGGAGTTGCCATTAGAATTTGGTAGACAAGAATCTATGGGTGCCAAACATCTTGCAGTGTGTAGACTGGTCTCAAATGATGGCAGTTTTTCTCATCTTAAATATCAGTAACACTACTGCTGAGAAAATCTAGATCTAACTAAGGTTTAGGTGGGTACCAGAAAACTCAGCTAATAGATTTTAAGTGTGCCTTGACGGTTAGATGCCAAAATGTCCTCCAGAATGTAGTATGACAACTTTCTGGCATATAGTAGGCCCCTAATAAAACTATGTTGTGTTTTGAATCAAGTTATTCATTTATAAACTAGCCAGCATCATCCAATAAGTCATATGAAAGTTCCTTTCGAAAATAGAAAAAAAAAAGATATACTTGTCAATATCAAGATTCTAACAGTTTTGTAAAGGTAATGCTCAAGCACAGAAAGAAAATGAATATACTGGGAAATTTTCAAAATGCTATTGGAACAAAGAGAGGTGAGAGTAATTTTTGTGGAAACAATTGAGGAACAGGTTGAATTTTAATGAGAATTTTTTTTTTTTTTGCAGAGACGCTTGCTAAAGTCAAAGGTACATTATGTAAGAACTTGGGAGAAGAGAGAAAAGTATAGGAATATTGTTGCTATAAAGAGTAGTATTTGAGAAAATGTGGCAGAAGATTAAGATTAAAAAGAACTTAGGATGGAGTATAGGTGGACTTGAACTTCTTGTAAAGAGTCTTTCCACTTGAAGGTATAGAATTATGTATAAGTTTAGTCATTGGAGGTAGTATATGGACGGCATGCTGCCTGCACTTTGCCTCTGTGTCATTTATGGAATCCATGCTCAGCTATCAGCTACTTCAACTTGCCTTCCTGATTTTCAAGGTCTCCTCCTCTCAAGAGCACTTTTCAGTTTATTAATTTAAATAGTAGCAATTTTCCCAGAGGTGAATCACATAATGATTTTTCTCGATCTCTTTTATACAAGTATCACTGAAAAAAGTACGATTAGATTCAATTTCAGTTGTCTCCCACAAAAATGATATGTAGAAAATGTCAACCAAGGTGACTTTCTATGTACTTAACAGCCTAAAGATTTAGGTTAAGGATATAACAGAGAGAACTGTTCTGCTTAAAGAATGAAAAGGTGTTGCACAAATTATCTTAAGAGCCAAAAACAGCGTCCAGTTCTTACTTGAAACAATTTGTACTTGGAATATTGTCAGCTAAAATTGTGGTCAACTTTTGCAAATCGTATGAATTTGCACTGCATATTTTTAGTGTTAAGCTAAACTCCAATATGGCTCTGCATAACTTACACAATATTCCATGAAAATGACTTCAGAAAACTCCCACAGAAGTTGACAATTTGGGCATCTAATGCTTTTAAGCTAATAGTATGCTTAGTGGTTAAAAAGTCGACTTGTTAAGAATGAAGATGAAAGATTTTGCAGGTAATGCTCTGCCTACTGCCACAGTGAATGCAACCCAACTATGTATCAGAAATATTACAGAAGCTTAAAAAGAAAATAATGTGAACTTTAATCACCATTCTACTTAGTCTTAAGTGAAATGCTCATGAATCATATGCAGTATCACAGCAGTTTTGAAACCTATTCTTGAATTTTCAAGCTGTTATTTTCAGGAAATTTAGAAAGCAAATTGCTAAGTGATAAAGAGTAATTTGATATCACTGCTTATGTCATTTTTTTCTCCCTTGCAGACTGGAAAAAAGGAAAGGAGTAATACCCTAAATATTGCGATAGACAACATGTGTAAGAAGACAAGAGACCTTCGAAGACAGGTGAGGAAAGAAACCTGGAGACAGAAACATCATGCAAAGTGAACCTTTTTTCCATTGTTGGAATATTTATTTCTTGCTTTTATTCTTTTAAAATTAATTTAGAACACAAAACAAAACCAATAAGTATATACTTTCCACATTTATAGACCTCAAACTTTTTGTGACAAACATAAACTAAAAGAGTGTGATTCTTCAGGCAGAGTTACATTTAAATGCTGAATCTGCCCTCGTCAGCTGTGTGATTTTGGGGACAGATATCATCTTTCTGAGCCTCTCAGAACCTATAAAATAGAATTAATAATACATAATAGGGTTGTGAGGATTAAATAAAATGCTTATCAGTGCCTGGTACATAGTAATCTTTTAGGGAGTGTTGGTGAATTGATTCTATTACATTAAAACCTGAGTTTATCATCCAAATACTTCCAGCAAACAACTAGTAATACAGACACCCTACCAATTACACCCTCCAATTCTTTTCAGGATGCTTCAAAAGTTAGTTTTTGCTTAAGTTAAGGCAATTACATTTTAAACTTAGGTCATCAGAAACATAGGATTAAAAAGGATTTCATTAAATAATTTAGAAGTGCAGTATTATGCCACAAGTTAATTTTTTCTCCAGAAATATGAAGACCTTGCTATTTTTGAAGACCTTTGCCTTTTATTCCTTTTCGCTATTTAATAACCAAAGTTCTTTTTCATGCACAACTTTAACTTGGTCACCATTAACTCATAAAAGAAGGGCAAAAACTTTTCAACCATAAGCTTTTAATGCAATATATTATTGTAGTTTAATGGGAAGATTTAGTAAAATGCCTGAGCAATCTTTTTAATCCAGAAATAGATTTGGAAAAGAAATAAATAGGGATCCCCAGCCAGTTAATATTAACTGAGTAAAACACAATTTTGAGGGCTGGTAAAATTCCAAAATCTCAGCTTTATGGCCTTAATGCAAATTCTATTTCCACTGTCAGCACTTAGAATTATGGAAAGCAAGAGTTGGAAAGAAGTTAGCACAACCTGTCTTATGATGTAGATGAGAAAGCAGGCCAGTGTGAAGAGGAGGAAGGGCCATTGAACCTAGACTGGGTCAGAACCCACACTGGACTCAGGAACTCAGTGCTGTCCTCTCTGTTGGTTGCATGACTTCTATTCTCAATCTTCTTCAAGATGTCTACCCTATCTGTTCCTCTCAGGACTTGGAAAAGTTGTATCTATGAGCTATCATCAATATTCTCTTTCATTCCTGTCTCATCCTTCTATGCTTTCAACCAAATTATGTACAAAGAGCCAATCTACGTTTATCATCAGAGTTTTTGGAATCATTTTTCTTAAAAAAAAAAAAAAGTTAAAACAGTCTCTTGTGTCTAGGATCATCAGATTTAGCAAATAAAAGTCCAGGATACCTATCCAGGTAAATTTGAATTTCAAATTAACAATATAAGTATGTCCCAAATAGTGCATGGTACATAATTATATTAAAAATAGTTGTGTTTATCTGAAATTAAAATTTAACTGGGCATCTTACATTTTATCTTCTAATCCTACTTGTGTCACTACCTCACTATCATCAGTAAGATATAGAAAGAGCATGGGGGATTACTAATACTTTTTATCATAATAAGGGGATGTTTCCAGCTTGTAGAGAACTGCTGTATTCCAGAGGTATGAAAATTCTCTATCGTTTCACAGGTCAGCATCTTCATTGTTTTGGGGAAGTTTGCTGCAAATAATAGCAACTATTTTATTATGTTTCATGAGTCCATGGATTGTCTGAGGGTCCTCAGGGTCACCTCTGTAGTGTTTCACTTGTCATCTCCCATATAATGGCAGTCAAATGGTGACTGCGTCTAGATTCAGAACTGGGTATTTGAGGCCTCAGTGCTTCTTCTTCCCTCTCTCAGTGTAGCATCTAATATCCTGGGGCTTCTTCTTGTGGCTTCTCTCTCCAACAGGGAACCTGAATTTCTTACATGTGAGTTAAAGTCTCCAAGAAAGGAAAGGTAGAAGCTGACAGGCCTTCTTAATGCCTGAGCTCCAAAGTCACTTGAATGTTGTTTTCTCCACATTCTATAGATTAAGAGTCACCAACCCTGCCCCAGGTGAACAAGAGCAAGTAGAAGCAATATTTCTTGTGGGAGAAGTAGCGGGACTATATAGAAAGGGGTGGAATTTTTAGGAGCTCTCTTTGGACACATCCATGGTCTTTGGTGTCAGTGAAGTAGCTGCTATGATTCATTCTCAGTATCCTTACTTGTCCTCATAGAACTTCATTTTCTATCCTGATGTTTATGCTTTTGGCAATAAAAAAAAAAAACAACCTAGTTTAAACAGCAACATGAGTCATCTCCACCTCTTCTTATTCTTGCAAAGTTTATCAAGCAGTTTAAGAATCTCGTATATACTTTTTCACACAGAAAAGAGAAAACCACTATCCTTAAAATGTTTTTCTTTGAAAAAAATAAATAAATAAATAAATAGATTCCGAGGTGCTGTGAATTAAAAAAAAAATGTTTTTCTTTAGAATAGTTAATGTTCATTTCTTATTCTAGATCTGTTTTTTGTTTGTGTTTTTAGTAAAAAAAGAAAGGGAACTCATCTTTCTGCCTATTCATCCTAATCCCCTTGCTTATCCATGGCTATCAATCAGCAACACGGAAACATTTTAGGTTTGGTTCAGGCAATCATTGGATTTTATCTCTGAGGAATGAGATAGATTGTGTAGACATATATGGAGAGAAGCAAATTATACATTCAAATTATACATTTGGGGCAACAAGATGGAATGTGCTAGGAGGTGACTTAGTGATTATTTGTCTTAATCTTCTTGCTCTATGACTTTAATGCCTTTTGTAATTGAAAACAATGATAATGGTGTTCCAGATTCTCTGTAATTTGGCTCCGGCTTACTCTCTATAATTCTTAATGTTCCTTCTCCTTTCTTTTTCTTTCTCAGTTCTTCCTCGGCTCACCAGCACATTAATCTGCCCTCAGACTAAAGAGTCTACTTGCTATTCATCAAATTTTCCTTCACTCTTCTCTCTACCTCCAAATGACATGCATCTTGGAATATATGGTTCATTTAACTTAGTGCCTTCCCTGTTCCCCTCACTCCCCTGACCCAACCCCTAACCAATGGAGGAACTTCAAGACTAATGTACTTCTCCCATGAAATCTTTGCCATTTTCACCAGTTGGAATTGATCTTTTTTTCTTCCCAGAGCACTTACAGCATGTGTAGTTCTATTATAGCAGTGATCATATTCTGTTAGTATTTTTCTTTTTTAATGGATTTTTCTATCCACTGGGTTTTAAATCCTTAAAATGATAGTTATGACAACATCTCTCATTTAATAAATGCTTTCAAAAGCTCTACCAATTGTAGTCTTTACATTATTGATTTGTATCCCTTAAGCAAGAAATAATACCATAGTATTATCTCAATCTCTCAGGGGAGTCAATTAAGTGAACATCACGTAGCTAACTAGTAACACCAAGGTTTGAGCCGAGGTCTATTCAATCTCAGGCTAAACTTATAACCACTACCCATAGGCCAGAGATAATGGCCCTTTCATCTTCAGAATTTCTAGTACCTAATACACTGATTTTACTACATACATTTTTTTCTTTGCTATTATTTATTCTACATGTTTTTTTTTTTAATTTAAGTTTTCTTTATTTAGCTTCCTTTCCCATTATTCATTTGAGAAATACATACCTATTGAAATTCTTAGTAAGGGAGAAGGATTTTTAAACCTCCTTTACTTCATCAAAAAATTAAAACTGTTGAATACATTCCATTTCTACTGTATTATGCAAAGTGAAACATACATTTGATTTCATTAAAGTCAAGCTAAAATTTTTCTTTGTGTGTATTGAAAAATAATTGTCTATTTCATAATGTAAAAGTAAAGATGAGATATGTCAAATAAAATAGGATTCTGGTAAAAACAAATAAACAAAACAAAAAGTTGATTAATTATTTAGTTGCTGAATTGCTCAATTGCTATATCTATCTCTTTATCATGTTGGTCGTACCAGTGCCACACTCAGAAAAAAATAACTAGGTTTTCGTACCTCCTCCTCATCATTCTCATCATCAAATAATATTAAATATCCATAAGATACAAATGCCATTAATTTGACATGGAGGTATATGCTGAATTAATTATTAGATAATTTAGTTCTTTAGTCAATTGAGGTTTGAAAGTTATCTTTTGCTATTTGACTTAAAATTAAAATAGCATGAATATACACAGATAAAAGTTTTTCTAGTTCTCTGGGAATTTCTTTTCTAAAACACTTTCTCTTCTCTCCTCTTCCCCTCACAGTTTCATTCTTATTTGGTGGTTGGGGCAGCGGGGTGGTGAGCAGAGCATTTTTTTAGTTTTCACATATAGCTTTCACCTTTGGATTTCAATTGTAGAGAAATATATTATTTTTTACTTGAAATACCAAACCACTTATATCAGTGGGAGATAGAAAAATTGATGTCTCAAAGCCTTTTATTAAACTATAGAGAGAAAAGACAGAAAGCCCCTCAGTTTGGTTTTGTGCTTGACATCTTTCATACAGGTATTATTAAAAATACATACCTCTAACTCCAATTGGCCTCCCATTAACTTCAAATTTTAGTTTTGTGGCTCCTAAGGTTGTCCTAGTTCTACTCTGGCATGTTGGATTCTTCTTTAAAGTTTTTTGTCTATCACCCAAGTAAAAGGAATGAGTCGTTCCACTGGGCAGGAAAATAATGTAGAAACAAATAAGATAGAGACTGCTTAGGTATTTACATAGGTATAGATGAATACACAATTTAAATGAAAAATATTCTTTATGAATACGTCAGAACACACAAAGAAAATTACTTAGCATAGCATTCAAGGCTCTCTGTGTCTTGTCCCTATCTGCACCTCTAGTTCTATCTCATAATAATTCCTCTTTCATAGTCAGCATAATATAGAGAATGGCAAAAATCAAACTCAGTGGTGTGCAAAGCAGAAGTGGTAAAATGTGATCATCAGTTTATGTAAGGCATCGGAGTCTGTTACTTGGTGACCAAACAGCATTTAACACCAGGCGAATGTATCTTTTTTTATATATATTGGATTCCCCTGAAAGCAGATTCTGAGACCAGGGCCTTACTGCGAGTAGTTTATTTGAGAAGTGATGCCAAGAAGCAAGTATAAGAGAACATGAAGTGTAGAGAATAGGCAGGAAAGGAGGAAAGGCAACGGGAGCCTAAGGAACTCTGAAAAGGGACATAATGCCTCCCAGAATTGTCTGACCAATGGATGGAGGCTGGGAATTTTATCCAGTAGTTCTCATCCCAATTGATTAAGGGTTGCTGCCAGTGGTGTTGACTCTTCAACTTCCAGGCTGTTTTTATTTGGACTAAGAATCTCACAGAGACTTAGAACAGGTACTGAGAAAGAATAACAAAAATAAAATAATGAAATGCACTCAAGGTGGAATGTCTTCAGAGGGCATGGAACTGTTTCCCACAACAAAAAATGAAATTAGAGAATGGTCCAGTGGATGAGATGTAAAGCATCAAAAGCTTCTAATGTAGTCCATAATAATAGCTATGAATGTGATGGTAAATGATCAGGAATTGGCAAGATAGACAATCTGGTGAGAAAATGGTGTTTTGGTTGCATTAATTGCACTTTTTTATTTGCATAGGTTAAGATACTTTAAAGCATCCCTGAATCCCTGACAGCTGACTGTGCTGTCTCGTAAAAGTATCACTCGCATCTAGCATAAGTCACCAATTTCTGGCCATTTTTTTTTCTATCATCTTTTAATCTTTTCATCTTATTTTACTCTTTTTACCTGAAATGTTTTCCATTGCCTACATTGTACTTAATGAAACCCTATTTCAATCCTTACTCTATACCACTATGTTCCAGAAACATTAGATACTTGTGATGTCTTGAGGATTCTTCTATTTTTGTTTCTTGTGATGGTCTCTATTCCTAAAATGTTATGCTTCCCATTTCCCAGCTCCAACTCTTAACATCCTATTCAGCTTTTAAAATGGAATATATATATCTCATCTTTACTGAAGCCTTCTTAACCATGACAGAATAAGTTGTTTCCCATTTGTTTTTACTTTTAAGATACTCATCAAACTCTTTGTGCATCTCTCACTCCCTAATAGTTACCCTGTCTTTGTCATCCTGTTATTCCCCAGGATGCCTGGAATGATGCCTTGTCCCTAGATAGAAAGCTCGAAATGCATTTGTTAATTTGAATGAATGTACAATTTCATAAAAGATTTATTGTGCTCATTATATTTGACATTATATTATGTCAGGTAATTTTAGCTCATTAACCAACAGAATTTTGAAGACATTGGCATAGAACTTATTTGAAAGCTCATTTTTCCATCCTTTTTGTCTTGTCCTACTGAACGTAATACCACACTTAACGTGGTGTACCTTTTGTAACTTAATGTGTTATGTAGTTAGCAAATGCCTTACGGGAAAAATATGTCCCAAATTTGTTTTAATTAAAAATATTAGCAGAAAAGTTGATTTAATTATTTATTCTTTAATTAATAATAAATCAGCTATACCTCAAGCCTCACCTTTGCAATATGTTTCAACACTTGTGTATGGGGTAAAGGATTGAAAGAATAGCAGGGAAAATATAGTTGAAAACTTTTAAGAAATAATAATAATAATAATAATAATAATAGGAGTAAATACCATTAAAATGAAGGGAAGACAAAAAAGTAGTACCAAAGGGGAGAGATATAGACCATAGCAAATGTTTTCAGTGCTGAAAGAAGATTGCTATAATTATTTAGGTATTTACAAAAAGATGGCACAATGTAAGATAACTGTTATTCTCTCTCTCTCTCTCTCTCTCTCTCTAGTTTTTTACATGGTGATAAATCAAAATATATTTTTTTAAAAGCACAAGAGGACAATTTGACCTTCTGTGTATAGTAGTAGATGAAAACAAACATCAAAGTCTTTTATTTGAGAAACAATCCCTCTTTAAACCTGTCTCTCAGTATAGTTAAAACTAAGCTTTGCTTCTTCATGTCCCAAATTACCAGTAACAGGAGTTTATTCTCACTATTTCTACCCCCTCATCTCCCATTCAGTCTTCAAGCCATAACAATAGGACTCCTGCTCCAGCTCTTCCTCTGAAACTGCTCTCACTGTTCAGCAATAACCTCTTAGTGGACAAATCCAATAAACAAGTCTTGGTTATTTTTATATAACTTATCTTTAAAATTGGATTCTGACACCTATTTTATTGAAATTTCTTTGCTGTCAATCTCCTGGTTTCTTTTATTGTAATATTTAATGACTCTCACTCCTCCACTAGATTATAAAGGACCATGCATTTTCATTTTGACATTTCTCACAATACCTCCTTTTGGTAGAAAGGTAAGGAATGGTATGCAGAAATATCTGTTGAATTGAATGAAATAAAATACACGGAAAAGAAGATTCAACAAGTTAATACTGCAGGTGTTATAATTATATTTGGTAGGATAAGATTATTTGAAGAGCACTGACAAAGAGATTTATTTGAAAGTTTCTCCTTTAGTTGTTGACCATTTACTCTCTTTGTTTCTTGATCTTCATCTGTCTCTTTTAGGTTTTACACTTTTATCTGCATGACTCCAATAAATGGTAGTATTTCCTATGATTTCATTCTTGGACATCTCTTCACTGTGCATTTCACTCTATATGATTCTATCCATCTCCTTGCTTTGAATTGCCTCTTATATGTATGCTGGCTTTCAGTCATACACCTCTAGTGCAGATCTCCTCTTAGCCTACTTCTATATGTCCTCTTACAAGTGAAAGAAGAAAAAGATGAAGGGGAGAAATAGCCATTGAAAACTGCTCCCCTTCTAAGAGATTCCTTCTACTTTTCTCTTATGTATCTAGAACTATACAACTTGTAGTTCCCAGCT
>NW_011889030.1:1136548-1163667 GCF_000151845.1 Pteropus vampyrus | reverse complement strand
GAATGTACAATTTCATAAAAGATTTATTGTGCTCATTATATTTGACATTATATTATGTCAGGTAATTTTAGCTCATTAACCAACAGAATTTTGAAGACATTGGCATAGAACTTATTTGAAAGCTCATTTTTCCATCCTTTTTGTCTTGTCCTACTGAACGTAATACCACACTTAACGTGGTGTACCTTTTGTAACTTAATGTGTTATGTAGTTAGCAAATGCCTTACGGGAAAAATATGTCCCAAATTTGTTTTAATTAAAAATATTAGCAGAAAAGTTGATTTAATTATTTATTCTTTAATTAATAATAAATCAGCTATACCTCAAGCCTCACCTTTGCAATATGTTTCAACACTTGTGTATGGGGTAAAGGATTGAAAGAATAGCAGGGAAAATATAGTTGAAAACTTTTAAGAAATAATAATAATAATAATAATAATAATAGGAGTAAATACCATTAAAATGAAGGGAAGACAAAAAAGTAGTACCAAAGGGGAGAGATATAGACCATAGCAAATGTTTTCAGTGCTGAAAGAAGATTGCTATAATTATTTAGGTATTTACAAAAAGATGGCACAATGTAAGATAACTGTTATTCTCTCTCTCTCTCTCTCTCTCTAGTTTTTTACATGGTGATAAATCAAAAAATATATTTTTTAAAAGCACAAGAGGACAATTTGACCTTCTGTGTATAGTAGTAGATAAAAACAAACATCAAAGTCTTTTATTTGAGAAACAATCCCTCTTTAAACCTGTCTCTCAGTATAGTTAAAACTAAGCTTTGCTTCTTCATGTCCCAAATTACCAGTAACAGGAGTTTATTCTCACTATTTCTACCCCCTCATCTCCCATTCAGTCTTCAAGCCATAACAATAGGACTCCTGCTCCAGCTCTTCCTCTGAAACTGCTCTCACTGTTCAGCAATAACCTCTTAGTGGACAAATCCAATAAACAAGTCTTGGTTATTTTTATATAACTTATCTTTAAAATTGGATTCTGACACCTATTTTATTGAAATTTCTTTGCTGTCAATCTCCTGGTTTCTTTTATTGTAATATTTAATGACTCTCACTCCTCCACTAGATTATAAAGGACCATGCATTTTCATTTTGACATTTCTCACAATACCTCCTTTTGGTAGAAAGGTAAGGAATGGTATGCAGAAATATCTGTTGAATTGAATGAAATAAAATACACGGAAAAGAAGATTCAACAAGTTAATACTGCAGGTGTTATAATTATATTTGGTAGGATAAGATTATTTGAAGAGCACTGACAAAGAGATTTATTTGAAAGTTTCTCCTTTAGTTGTTGACCATTTACTCTCTTTGTTTCTTGATCTTCATCTGTCTCTTTTAGGTTTTACACTTTTATCTGCATGACTCCAATAAATGGTAGTATTTCCTATGATTTCATTCTTGGACATCTCTTCACTGTGCATTTCACTCTATATGATTCTATCCATCTCCTTGCTTTGAATTGCCTCTTATATGTATGCTGGCTTTCAGTCATACACCTCTAGTGCAGATCTCCTCTTAGCCTACTTCTATATGTCCTCTTACAAGTGAAAGAAGAAAAAGATGAAGGGGAGAAATAGCCATTGAAAACTGCTCCCCTTCTAAGAGATTCCTTCTACTTTTCTCTTATGTATCTAGAACTATACAACTTGTAGTTCCCAGCTTAAGTCCTAAATTGTGATCTCTTGACTGACTTCCTTGGTCTACTCTTTATGGA
Source organism: Pteropus vampyrus (assembly GCF_000151845.1). Taxonomy (NCBI): domain Eukaryota; kingdom Metazoa; phylum Chordata; class Mammalia; order Chiroptera; family Pteropodidae; genus Pteropus; species Pteropus vampyrus. The sequence goes on along the minus strand of NW_011889030.1, from coordinate 1,161,933 downwards.
CATTAAACACGTCGTTCATTCACTCAAGGTCTTCCCCTTGCCTTGTAACCCCTTAGTGCTCTACACCCTGTCCTAGTAAGTGCTCAGTAAATATTAATTACTTGCCATCAGTGATTTGCCTTTCTTCATGCTAAATAGAATTTTTCCTTAGGGATTTCCTACAGACTTTGTAGGAAATTGTTGGTAGCCAGAAAATTTCACAGTTATTTGAGCAAGCTCTGCCGTCTTAAGCAAAAGTATTTTTCTCCAAGAAATCTATAATTATTGTGGATTTGTTATTCTATAATTATTATAGAAAGATAGATCATCTTCTTTTTTTATGCAACTACATCATTCAACCCTTTGAAAATGTATTATTAATTCTCACAAATCTGAAACCAGGATAGTGTCTATTGGTTTTAAAAAATACCCTAAAATATAATTTTCACAAAAGGTAAATTACAACTTTCCTGTCTGATAGCTATTAATCTCTTTGTTTTATTGTATAGAGGTCATGAAGTTAAATGAGGGAGTGACCAAAAAACTCTGGGGCCATTTAATAGTCAATGACATTATTAATGAAACATTTCATGATATTGTGATCCTTAAGGGCTTAGTATTACATAAATACAATTCATTAATTTTCCAATGAAGTTCTAAATTTCAGGAAATATTTGCTGAGTAGAGTAATTGCCTGATTGTCATTTATAAGCTTACACATAATCTCATTTAAAAAAACTAATTGTAGCAGAATGTTATACTTGTTTAATAATTTAAGGTGTGAGGGCAAGAACAATTAATGCAAATGAAGAAAATTGGACATCAAACTCATTTATTATTCTCCTTGCTCTATTAATCTATTATCAACTGGCATAATTGGTGCTCTAACTTGGTTTAATTACCATGAAATCTACAATTTAGCTAATCAAAATTTATCATCAGTTCCTCCAACAAGGTAGAAAACATTTAATAATTTTGTAATTATGAAAATACATGATGTACGATGTTATTTGTACACATGCATAAACATTACAATAGTGTAATTTTTTGAAGCAAAAATGAAGTATTATCACTTATAATCTGACTTCTGTGCTAAGTAAAATTAAAGAAAAAAATAATAATATTTTAAAGCAAGAGAGCTATTGCTTAATGGTTTTTTCTTATATATTTTGCTTGTCCTAGCTTTGTAAGTGACATATGTACACAGTCTTATATATTATGATTTTAGGGATTGTGCAAAAATCATATGAAATAAATTCTGTAACTACCTACAGTGTAAAAATACAAAATAACATGAACTATTTTCTGATTTAAAAATAAAAGCTTGAATTTTCTATTTCTTTTTAGCTCCGTAAGGCGATTATAGATCATGTGTCAGACTCCTTTTTGGATACAACAGTCCCACTTTTGGTTCTCATTGAAGCCGCCAAGAATGGCCGGGAAAAGGAAATAAAAGAATATGCTGCAATATTTCGTGAACACACCAGCAGGCTAGTAGAGGTAAGTGAACTAGAATTGTAACTATTCTAAATCCATGAGAATGAGACTCTCATTCCCCATTTACAGTTTAATTGTATTTAAATAAAAACTTTTGACAACTTATTATAAATGAGTCAGAGTTGGGCCAAGGTAAGTATATAAGTCAAATTATATAAACCATCCCCCATTGGCTTGGAAAAAGAGCAATGTATTTAGAAAGAGATGTGAAATTATAATCAATATTTTTTTAAGTGTATATTTTTTTCAGAGTTACACACAGAACATTAGTTGAATGCAAATACTTTGTTTTATCCTTACAAATATTTTCTTTCCATTGTAACTAAAAACTATCTCATGCCATTTTTGTGTTGTCCTACTATTTTCATGGCTATATTACTCCTTCAGCCTTTCAAATCATATTTAATTCTACTTTGTGACTATAGAACAAGAATGTAGGATATACAAGGATAGAGTGATTCAGAATAATTAAGGGCTAGTGGATGGGGTTATCTCTTAATAGGGGCAAGAAGATTTGAGAAGACTATCATTCTCTCCTGCTTAGAAACCAAAAACATAGAAATGACTCATGATTTGGAGGTCAGGGTGGCATATTGCTCAAGGAGCCATGAAGTGCTGGGTAATTCCCAGGAGACAGAAAATAGAACCTATTGTATTATGGGCATGAATAATGCAGCCACAGTATAAGAAAGAGCCTGAATGGAAGAATTTTCAGCACCAGTAAGGTGAGAGTACTCCCAAGCCTAGGAACTAGTGGCAGGAAGGGAGAAATGTGATTGACCAGATTCTTATACCAGAGATGATATATTTTGGTTGGTATCCATTAATATGACTGTACCAACTTTTTAGGGCTAATGCGTATTCACATTGTCAGCGCCCATGCCATACCAGTTATTAAATGTTTTGACTGCCATACATTCCTATACTGACCATGAACTCTGGTGAAATATATGTTTTGGGGCCCAAATTGCTTGTAAAACTTGTGAGTTAGAAATAGTCACCACCTGAATTAGAATCACAGCATTAAATATAACATCTACTTAAATATACAAATTTACCAACATACTTACTGTGGATCCACTTGGAAGGAAGTTTCCAACGTAACTAGCATTTGCACTGTAAAGTCTATGGATCCCAGGCTTCACATCTAAAAAGTGAAAGGAGTGGAGAAATAGATGAATAATAAGATCATTTCAGCTCTAAAACTGTCCTATCTCCAGCTTTGAAATCTCCTTTGAACTTCCCAAGAATTTTGTGAGACAGAGTAACTGTTACAATTCCCATGGCCTTACTGGGAAATAAAGGTGCAAAACCCAAACCAGGCTAATGGGAGTCAGAGCTGATTTTCAGGTTTACAATTTTTAACTAATTCATTCAATTATTTATTATTTATCTAGTTTTATTTATTCTTTCTTATACTCAATCCTGAAATATTAACTATGTCCACAGGAAAATGTTAAGAGAGCAGAGTAGAAGGACCAAGTTGTTAAAGGCAGCTAACTATGTGTAGCCTCTGATAATTGTAAAAGTTTTGTCTGAAAATATATTCTCTAAGCTGAAAGTATACCGAATGGTGAAAACAACTTTTTGGTGAAATATTCTGAAAGTAAAAGTTGGTTTCTGTTAATAAACTTGCATCCTTATTCCTATTTCTTAGTTTAGTTTTTCTATGAAATGTAAATCTCGTGAGCTGCTCAGTAAGGAAGGATTCCTCGATCACATAATTTGGCTTGGGGTGGGGGGTGGAGTTCTATATATTTCTCTTCTTTGACATTTTATATTTCTGAAAAATATTGAGTTAAAGCAACCTCTTTACTACGTCAAAATTTCCACCAAATTAGTTTACCTAAGGAACTCTTTCTTTTATGACACTTATTACTAAAGTACTGCCTTCAGGGAACACTTGAGAATGCTACCTTAATTTATTACCAAATGATGGTTTATTATTCTGTAGACAGAACTCTAAGACTCTGTTATAAATGTTTAAGGATTTTCAAAGTTCTTTATTTTATGTGAATATTGAAAGATTAATAGATTTTGGAATTTTGAGGTACCAAGAATATGTGTAATTTAACTCTGTCTGTTCCCTTAACACATTATAATAAGATGATGCTAGAGTGAGAGTCTTCTAGTTCTTATTGTGGTATACTTAGAAATTGGTGAAAGTCATTTTCAGTTCCAGTTAGCTTTTACGATGTAACAAACCATCTCCAAATTTAGTGGCTTACAACAACCATCTATTATTCTCTCACTGATCTGTGGGTTGACTGGGTAGAGCTGGGCAATTCTCACTTAGAGTCTAACGTGTTTGCTATCAAATATTAGATAGAAATATAGCCCTTCAAAGGTTTGACTAGGCTGGACATGCGATGACACATTCACATAACTGAAAGTGCATGTTAGCTGTCAGCTGGCAGCTTAGCTGTGGTTGTTGACTGGAGCAGCAATATATGTTCTCTCTGTGTGGCTTCAGTTTCTTGAAGCATATAGTTCTTGGATTTTGAGATGAGAAGTCTCAAGAGCAAGCCAGAGACAGAAAGTAGAAGCTAACATTCTCTTAAGGCCTGGGCCCAAAAATTGGCAGAGTGTCACTTTTGTATTTCATTGGTCAACGTAATCACAGAGCTGGCCCAAACACAGGAAGGGGTGACAGGTGGGGAACATGAGACTCAATCTCTCAGTGGAAGGAATAGCAGAGTATTTGTGGCCCCCTTCAATCTGCTAGACTTCTCAGGGCTTCATTTGCTTTATCTATAAAGTGAAGGTTAAACAAGATAATGTCTAAGGCAGCTATCAGTTTCTAAACTTCTGTGAACTAGCAAATAGTTTTTACAGTCAAGAGACTTCTATTTTTCTAAGAGATACAGACATAGAGGAAAATGAAAATGACTTTTAAGTATACTGCCTGCATACTGGGTTCTTTATCAAGAAGGAAACAGAAAAATTCTTTTTTGAAAAGAACTGTCTAATCAAAGCAACAGAGAAAACCATCACTAATTTATTACAAACATTGAGACAGAAGTGTTTATGACAGAGTCCAGGGAAATAGGAGAGCTTAAATATACCATTTCAAAGTACATTCTGAATTCGATTGGTATATAGATTGCTCACCAATTCTCTACCTCCCTTCTTCCTACCAGCCCCCTACACAGATAGGTACATATATCCATCTTATTCCCAAGCTGTGGAATTTGACTTAGCAGGGCAGAAAGTCTTAGATTCTAAATGGCTTCAAGAAAAAGCTATGTTCAACAATCCTGGGTTTTGATATGTCAACCATGTTTGTCAGAGAAATCTAAAATCAGTGAACTTGTTGAAGTAAGCCTTAAGTGGAAAAAAGTCCACTTTTAAAGAATTCCTATAAGATCTTTGGAAAAGCTCCATGCTGTTAAAGGAACATTTTAGATAATGGTTAAATTGTGATTTTTATAAAAAGATAGTAAAAAGTGGAATTGAACACAAAGCAAAAACACCAAGCATTAAGAAATTATACGAGTAATAATTAGAAAACTAAAAGGTATTAGAGAAAATAAATGGGAATGAGAAACAAAGTAGCTAATAATTAGGCCTGAACATTCCCATTCTCTAATGGAGCCATGTCTGAGGTCTTCTGTTACATTATCATGTAGTTTGGCATAAAAATATAGAATGATCATGAGTGAAATGACAGTTATAAAATCCTAGGTAGTGCCAATAACTGGAAAACCTAGATCCTTACAACTGTTTTATTTTGTTATACAGAACTAAGTAACTATTAAGCAAAGCTTTTCTCACTTTGAGCATCCAAGTTACTCTATTTTGGGATCCACCAAGCCACAGTGGGAAGGAGAAGCAGGAGTCAAGAGGCTGTCATCTTAAAAGTCATCTTCTCTTAGTGATTAGTAATTAATGACATATGTGCTCATTGAATTATGCTACCTAGTACTTTGATCTTGCACCGATGATGACTTAGGGCACCGTTAACTCAACTGGCTTCCATCAATAATACCTATTAAACAGAAAGTTTAAAATATTAATTTTGTCTTAAAAGTAATTCCAGAAAGGAGAAATTTTACTTTTATCATTTTGAGCCTCCTCGAATAGCAAGTCTTTACAGCTAGTGCACAATATATCTGTATTGAATGTAGGGACACATTCATAACAGTAGCTCGGTTCTTCTCTCTAAAAAGTTGACTTTTGAGATTTCAGTAACTGAACTTGAGAAATATGCCTGAGCCCAATTATTTAGTAGAGTACCTTCCTACTCTACCATTCTGGGATACATTAATTATTCACAGTGGTTTAGCAAATGACTTTGCTATTAATTGTCAAAAGCAGACACTACAAACACTGCTCTAGATTTCTCTCAGAAGGAGTTTGTGACAATTTGATAACATCTTTAAAGAACTTAGCCTGCTTCAGAGATATAGTTTATAACTTTAATGTGGTAATAAAACTATTATTCAGAAGAATGCCATTAAATTCAACAAATGTATTGTTTATTATAATGGCTATTATTTAATATTTCTCTAAAATTAATTTTTAAAAACTCTACTATAATTTCTGAATCATATTATAGTTTGTTCTCAGCAAGTCAGTTCATGCTAAACACTACAGCTGCTACCAACTGAAACAGTAAAATCTCCAGTTTATTCCATGGATTTACCATATTAATCATTATTAAATATGAGTGTTAATGACCTAGGCCTGAAAATTTTCTATGAATTTGAAAAGTTTCTCTATGTGAAAAGCCAGCTTTGTCAGTACTTTGACTTACTCATCAAAAATTTATCTGTCTTTATGCACTTTATTTTAGTAAGTTTCATGGGAGCCTTTCATCAAAAAGGAAAAAGTGGGTGGACATTTAATTATAATACTTCCTTCCAACCTACAAAGCTGATTGTTCCCACTCACAAAATGGTGAGCCAGATTTAGCAAAGCCCCAGTGCCAAGAGAGAAGGCTTTAGAGGGGACTCTTTCTTTTTGTAAGAAATGCTTATTACTGTCAGCTCCACTGATATCTTTGCTTGTTGACAGAATGTTGTTCAATTGTCACACATTGCTTTAATTGATCATCTGCTATCAAATAAGGATATGTTTGGTTATAAATAAATAAAGCTTTTAGAGTCCTCTCCTATTCCTCCCCCTTCCACCCTCGAAAAAAAAATAATAAGAAAGAAAAAGAACAAACCCATATTTACAGTTGTACACAAACTAACAACTGTTCTCAGTGAGCATCTTGGCAGCTCTCCTCTTTTGGTGGGAAGACATGTTACAGCTAAGTCAAGAATGCCTTTGCTCATGTGGAATAGAACACACAGGTGTGACTGCCCACTCCCTGGATTAGAAGCTGCTCAGTATATTAACACTCTTTCTGCTAAAAGATATGAGGAACGTGATCCTTAAAAGCCTAACCTGAATGTACAGTGAGTGACTTTTTCATGTTTTAAAAGTTTCTTTATAAATTTTCCATTCCTGGAATATGGGAAAAGGGCAGTGCTACAATTTTAGAAAAGTCAGAGCCTTTCCACCATCAATAATGGTTATGTTAGTGTTTTAGAATTAGAAGGAAGGAAAAAACTATATGGGATGAGAGTATTATGGGAGTTCAGTATGAAGTAAGCAATATTTACATCAAACCTTAAAGACTAAGCAGGAGTTAGATTGAAGGACTAGAACTCCAAGTGGAGATAACAGCATGAATAAAGGCACAATGCTCATTCTTGTGTTCCAGAAATACAGTAGAGATGAAATCTAGATCACTAAGTTGGCTGAAGCATAAAGTAGAATAGAGAAAGTTGATAACAGCCTTGAGTATTTGATTGCCAAGGTGAAGAAGTTAGATTTTATTTTACACAATTTGGTTCACTAATGGATTTGGAGAGCTGCAGTTGCTCCTCACCAGAAAAGGGTCTAAAGGGAAGTCATATTTAGGAGAGTTTGCAAAATGCAAAATATGGACTATTTTGCATCTAGATATCAAAATTTCTAACCTCAACAATTGATTTAAATCTTATGAGCATAGACTGGCATTTAAAAAGGACAGCATTTAAAACCTAACTTATTATCATGAATTAGAGAGAGAGGAAAAAAACTAATTTTAATAATAAAATTGGAATAGAAAAACAAGTGCCTCATCAACTACCAGAATGATGCAATCCAGTAGAAATAGAAGGCAAGCTACATACATAAAGTTTTCTAGTAGTCATACTAAAAGAGTAAAAATAAACAGGTGAAACTAAACTTAACAATATGTTTTATTTAATTCAATATATCCAGAATATAATTTTAACATATAATCAATATAAAAACTATTAAAGAGATATTTTACATTCTTTTTTTTTGTAACACGTCTTAGAAATCTGGCATGTATTTTATACTTACAGCCTATCTTAATCTAGACTACTCGTGTTTTAAATGTGCAATAGCCGTATGTGGCTGGTGACTATGTATTGCACAGTGTAGCTCTAGTTAGATGGTTAGCAAGTTGATGACAGGAAGGTATTTATTCATTCATTCATTCTTTCTTTCATTCATTGATTTATTCATTCATTCAACAATGTATCTTCAGTGCCTACTATGTGCCATGTATTGTGCTGGACCCTGGGAATACTATCTAGAGCCTTTGTTTTTTTTTCCCTATCCTAATATATAGTAAGTATAGAATTCAATAAATCATTGTTGAATTAATGGGTGTATAAACAAATGAAGTAGAATGCCATTAATTCTATAGAAAATCTTCAAAGATGGTAAACACCATGACTTATTGACTAAAGTGTGAAACATGGAGACAGATGGGTTTGAATCCTGACTTGTTCTTGGGAAAGTTGTTTAATATCTCTTGTTTCTGTCTTGTAAAGAACATACTCTATTGCAAAGTGAAGATAATAGTAAGATCAGATAAGATGATACATTAATATAACAAATGCCACATGACGTAGACTTTGTTATTCAGCGAATATTAGTCTTCTTCCTTTTCCTCTACTTGACATTATTTTTTCCCCCCCTCAAAATCTTATCTGGAAAGAAGTCACTTGAATCTCCAATACCCCTGATGAACAATGACATTTTCCTTTTGAAAAATTGATTTTATAAGGTATTTTCAAAGATACTGTAGTTGTTGGACCTTTGTAACATAGATAAAAGTGTTTTTAGGAACACTACCAGGACAAAAGCTGACCATGTACAAAAACTCCTGTAGAAATTATGTACCCAAATTTTTAATACATAATTAATTGGCATGTGAAACTTCTCTGAAACTAGAACCTTCCCAGTATCAGTCTTCATGATGGTATTTGGCTAAGAGTTAACAAGAAAACATGCCAGCAGACAATTACGAATGAGTGATTCCAGGTCTAGAAGCCAAACTTTGTTTTAATCACCAGTCTGATTATGCAGTTGGGATTGATCTAGTTCTTTTAATCAAGTCACTATTCTACTCAATTCAAAAAATATATAGTGAGTCCCTGCAACATGCTCTATGAAGTCCTTCTGTTTCAAACCTGGTTTCATTTTGTCTTTTGTGTTTTAAAACAAGTGAGTTCTATTCTTCCACTTAAGTGACTTTAGCAAATCACTGACCCTCTCTGGAATTCAATTTAAATATCTGTAAATGTAAACTGAGGGATTAAATATTTTTCTCTATTCCTGGTATTCAAAATTATAGAAACCAGAGAGAAAAAGTTCTTCTATTTGTTTATATGTGTAGATAACATAGTATTAGGTAGAGAAGGCTGGTTAAGCAGAGATATTAGAAGAGTGGTTATCTTATGGTTTTTACAGGACAGAAATAACCTTTTTTTTTAATAATAAAAAGAGAAAAACAAGGGAAGAAAATAAAGTCAGATATGTAAAACATTTAGTAATATGTACCAGCATCATGCAAAGCACTTTATACTCATTACCTTATTACACAATGCCCATAATGATTGAGATAAATGCTTTTATAAACATGTTGCTGATACAGAAACCCTGACTGAAAGATATTAAGCAATTCTTTTGAAGTCACACAGTTAATAAATGGCAGAATAGGGAATCAACTCAGCTCTATAAATGACAGAGATTAAAGAAATACAGGTAGCGCAGTAAATCTCAAAATGGAGAGTAAGCGCAAGTTTTATATGTTTAATTCCTTGGTAGAGGAAAAACCTTTCTGAATGCTTTTGGACAAGATGCCTGCTATTAAGTGGATTTCATTTTTTCTAAGAATCTCTAATCTTATTGCACCTTCCTTAACTAGAGAAGCAGGAAACCAGAAACTTTATGACCATGAAATTCTCTGCATATATTCTTTGTAACTCTTAGGTAACTGCTTAGCTAATGCTTACTGATTAGTTCAAGATATAAGACCTAAGTGATTTCAGGCATTATCTTCTGATGAAAAAGCCCAAGTAGTCCATTTGTAAGTTGATTATTTGGACCTTAGAATATATTTTGCCTTTTTAAATCAGTGTTAGGTATACTATTTAGTATCACCAGTTATTCCACAAAAGCCTGTTAGATCCCTAGTAGAAGTTAAAAATTACAGAGCATTTTATTAGGAATATTCTTTTTAACCTAAAATACACTTAGGGGTGCCCTGCCCCATCACTCAGCCCCCTCTCAGCCTTGTGTGTAGAGCATCCCTTAAGGTAGGGGCAGAAAATTCAAGTGCTTACAATAGGGAGCAAATAATTAATGAGTGAAAGGGCTTGATATGGGGGACCTATGATGCAATGGAGAACATAATCCCACTCTAAAAAGTAGACCTCAACTCATCCTTGGTCAATTACTGTTGTGCATGAATATAGGCACTGTGGTTTCAGACATTACAAATTTCATCAAAGAACCCCCAAATATTATTTTAATATAAAAATCTATTGATTTCTAATTGTAGACAGCTAAAATAATTTAAAACAAAATAAAAGCAAAACCACAGTCCTATCATTTATGCCAATACATAATGCCAAGAACCATTAGCTTTGCAATCTCTGCTCTAAAGTCAAGTTTTGAAAGACAAGCTTCAGCAAGATGGATTTTTGTAAGTGATGTAGATAAGATCTGCAGGGTGTCTTGTTAATGAGAGTCAGGTCCTGCAGCTGGATATTAAAATACAGGAAGGGAACTTGGTTCGTGGAAGTGAGTTCCTTCCAGTTTTCTTTCCTGTAGTGGTCATTGAAATAAAGGTGAATTGAAAAGGGTTAAGGGCACAGAGGATCAACTTTTCTTATCTTTCCTCTGCTATTTGCAAACAATGTTGTAGTAGGAATGGGGAGAGGGTAAGATCATTCATATGTGTGTTAGACCTAGTGAAATCTATAGCTGGGTATATCCAGAAAATCTTTTTTATAAGAAAATAATTAGGCCGGGTACTTTCTGCAAATAAAAGTGTTAAATTTAATATTTTAAAAGAAATGCTCCTATTACTGAAGTACAAAGTCAAATTTACTCTGCATTCCAGTGATCAGTTTGTCTAAAGTATAAGCAGCATGCAAACAGACTTCGGGTTTCTAAATCACTCTTTGACATGTTTGGGATGAAATTATGCATATTTCCAAAGCTCCTTCGCATTAGATTTTCTTGCTTAGGTTTAGCATGAGGTGGTACTGATGGTACTGATGCCTTTGACGGCAGAGATGAGTCAATGAGTTCTGTGACAAAAACACAGCAGGAAGCACAGTCAGCAGCTTTTTTTAAGAAATGGACTGTCACTATTAATTCTTCTGTTTAGACGTCTGTACTGTTGTCAGTATAAGTATCCTTTTTGACCTATAAGTTCATGCCATGGGGGAGAAAATCCCCTTATTCTGTACCTAATTTTATTATTTTTATGGTTGTTATAAACTTCTATTAAAAAGCAAGAGTAAGATGAATGAGGAAAAGCATAGAGATCACCCAATATCCATCTATTTCTATGCTCGTTTCTAGGATACATTCCTTCCTAAGAATTGTAGCAGAACAACCCACACTTGAGTAGTTATTCATCACAGGTGTAGGAGTCCCTTTTTTGGAGTCCTGTTTTCTAAATCTTCCAGCATATGAAAACCGCATTTCCATGACAATCCAGAATGTCACTTATAGAATTTGTGGTCAGTCTCAGATATTTCTATAAGGAGCTAATAAAGATTAGATCTGAGTTGTGACTGGCACATAGCTACGTGATGGTGTGTAGATCAATTTCCCATAATTCAGTCTGTGTTCAGAAGATTCACAGTTAGAAAGCTATCTGCTGAATTAAAAAAAAAAAAAAAAGGACTGTAGTGCTGCCATGAGAGTGTGACCTGCAGGCAGTTTTACAAGAGCTAGAGTGGTCTGAAGTCTCCTGTGGTGTAATCATTACATCAAAGCAGATTTAGTAACTTCCTATTCATAAATGTGGCTGTGATTAACCACTTAGTCCTAAAGAATTTCCAGCTCATTTATTATTTTTCTAAGAGTAGGAATGAATTTTTTTGACCTTGTTAACAAATTGAATACCTTCTCTCTTCAAGATAAGAACTACACAGGAAAAAATAAAAACATTAAGGCTGAAGATGATAGTCTAAACTTGTAAGCAACATTCAAGTAATATAAAATAAAAACATTTTAATTAGGTTCTGTTCTGGACCATGGATATTATGCTTTTGGGTAAGTGATCATCCACTAGCATTTTATTTCTGTTGTGCCTTCTATCTTCATCAGCTTAATGAATGGAATATTTTTTTCTCTTGGATAATTCTTGGAGATTATTGACCAAAAATGTACAAAATATATATGCAATTAATAACCCCTTCCAGCAATCACAGCTCTGTGTTACTATCTTTCCAGCCCATATACACACATGCACATATACTCCAGAGTGAATTCACTTTCAGTGATATGTAAAAGGAAGGTTATTTAAAGTTGTGGAAATAAACTTTTAAAAATTAACTCTATTGGGATGAAAATAGTTGTGCAGAATTTGACACTCATGGAGAGTCAAGGGAACTCTTACTTTTCACTTTCTCTACCTCTTTTTTGGTGGAGAGACATAGAAGTTGTTTCCTAATATGCCCAATGGCAGTGACTGAACTTCTTTGTGATTCAGTTTCCTGAAATGCAGAATGGGAATAATACTACCTTACAGAGTATTGTGAAGGTAAAATTATATGGTTAATGTGCCAGGGCTTAGAAAAGAAAAAAATTCTATGCAGATAATGCTTATAGTAATAGCTATCCTCTATAAGTGCTTTTGTGTGCCAGACAGTGTTACATGCATTATCTCATTTAGATATTATTTGCCTCATTTTATAGAAAAGGAAGGTTAAGAATAGTGAATCAGCTTACCAATGTCATACAGTTAGAAGATGGCAGAGCTGGATTGTATATACAAGTCTGAATGGATTCAAGCCCATAATCTTTTTGTCTATTATACCTTTTAGAAAATATTCTTTGTCTTAAAAAATGATTTTGGCCTTGGAATCTCTTTTTCCAATATTATCTAGTATATGTGTTAGCATTTACTCTAAATGACAAAAATTAACTTTATTATATCTGAGTGAACAGGAGGAGGCATCCAAATAGAAGAGCCTAAAAGAACTTCTAGTCTATATTCTTTATTTTGCAAATAGAAAAATTAAAGAACATGCCTAAGGCATACAGTTAGATGGTATAAATGCGATTACCAGAGTCCCCTATTGTTAATAATATTAATATGATTCATAGTCTCATGTCTTTTCATGGAGTGATGTTACGTCTTTTCTCTTTGGCTAAGTCATCAGTACCTGAAATTCTGGCTCTATGAATTATCAGATCCTCCACATCTGGGGCATATGATGGTCATTCTATACCTATTAATCGAATGACCAAATAAATGTGAGCATATATGGAGCACATCCTTTAGAAGCAGGCCTACCTTTTTAAAGGATGGTGCATTGATACCCTAGTCCTTTAGATATTCTGTGCATCTTGATAATATGTTTCCAAATGGTAGAGTTAATGCCAGCATATGAACTTGTTTTCTGGTGTGATTTTTACCAAGTTTACTGGTCGGCCTTGAGTGATTGCAGCATAACCAAACACAAGGAAAATCTGGACTTTTTACATACAGCTGAAAATATTTAGAATCTTTGTTGATATTTCTATAGATGCTAAACTTGAAAAGACATTGAATCTGAAGATAACAAAACACATCATGCACTGTAAGGGGAGCCACACACTTTGTTATGACTGATCATTAGGTACATGGAGATGACAATGTGGTGAATGAGAGCTATGGAGCACTGAGGGCAGAGCTGACTGTGAACAAAGTTTGTGACAATTCATAGAAAATAATGATCCAGGGTCTTAAATTGTTACTCTTAACTTTTAGAGAGCCTCTGTGTTAGTGTGGTTAAAAGAAGTTAGTACTTAGAATTGAAGTAAGATATTTCAGAGGTCATTAAACAATCACTTGGGGGTGATGACTCCTGAAATATTTTATTTCAGTTTATTTCTCAATATAAAGCAACCCTTAGAACTCTCTAAGACATAATGATTATACCTCAGATTCAAGAATAAACTCTAATGAAAAGTTTCATTTATTGAAACACAAAAGATTATTTATCTCAATGTCATTTGGTAAGCATTTTATTTTGGGGTCATGTGTTAGGTAGTAATCCTACTTTACAAAACACTGAGATTTTCAACTAACTAAACTAGCCAATTATACACTAATGTAAAACCAATTTTTAAAAATATAAATGCAAATCAAATAACTTTTTTCTACTAACTTTGAGTAGCCAGTGACCATTAGACTATAACTAGAAAGAAGTAATATGGAACAATAAATAGAAAGAGAGCACTGAATCACAAGACAAATGTTCTGTCTTCAATAACTAGCTGATTGAGCTTGATGAAGTGTGAACCATTCCATTAGATAAAGATGTGGCAATATGGCAATAGATTATCTATAAGGTGCTTCTAGTACTAAAAGTCTGTCATTTAATTCTGTGATCCAAGGGACAATATTATGAAAATGACATGATTCTATGTCCTCCATAATAAAAGACTTCTTAATTATTCAAAGGAATTGTATTTTTGACAATTCTGAGAAATGCAACCTGCACTAAGAAGAGGTAAACAAACAAATAAACCTCTTATAACAAAATTACCTATGAGTCCTTGGTGCATCTAGATTATTTATAAAACTTGATAAATGATCATTTTTTTTCCAGTATAGAATCAGATCCTTTTAGTAAGAGATATATCTAGAGAATGACTTTGCTTCATAACAGCAGTCACTTTTCTAGAGACTGCAGACCTACTTACGATTTATTCTCTTCTCCTTCCCTCATCCTACTTTTTCTCCATTCTCCTCTTCCTTTTCTTTAGAGCTCCCATTTTTACTTTCTGAATACATTTTTCATGTACAAGTTTTTCTTTTATCAATAACTAGAAACACATCATGACAGGCATTTTACAACCCAATTGAGTCTATTAGATTTTTTACAGCAGAAATATAAAAATCATATCTTTTTGAAAATACAATTTAGTGTCTACAAAATGACTCTAGAATATCTATTTCAGGTTAACCACAAGACATCTCATTTTTTTTCGGAAAGTATTTACAAAATCTCTTAGTGGGGGTTACATATCAGCAAACTTGCTGAAATATAAATGCAAGTAAAAAGTCATATCCTGATGACTTTATTAGTTTCCTTTGAGTGATCGATTCTCTTTAGAGATTAGCAATTACTCTGTATATAAATAGATACAATGATGAGTATTCACATTTTAGATATCTGGAGCAATCTCATGACCTAGGTTTATCCCTGTAAAGACATGTATCATATTTTATCAATATAATCAGCCAGTGGGGAAGTGGTTTTGGTCAGTCAGGCCTTTTGGGGCTCCTCTGATCATATTGTATAGGTATATGCAACCTTGGCCTGTGTGTTGGACCATCCTGGATCTAATGTTCCATACTTTAATTTTATACCCCTTTATTCATATCATGGATATGAGTGGTTTTGTTTTTTCATGTTGTTATTCTGAATTCATGAGTAAATGGTAAGAAAACTAGGGGCAAGGGAAATGGTATAAAATGCAGGCATACTGATTAAACATTATAAAACAAGCAAGAATAACATATTAAAATATTTTATATCTGAAGATACTGACTCATGAGCAAGTAAAAAAGACAATGGAAAAATAATTGAGAATACTAAAAGGACCCTTTGTCTTAGTAATTAGGCATATCATTTTATGTGTAAGGAAATCTTGGTAAACATGCAGTATAACCTGACAGAAGCCACAACAAACACTTATTCAACATGCTGTACAGGAGGAACTCATGCATTGCGTAGTGAGTTGTATTAGAGTATGTTGAAGGTCTCCTTCAGCTCTGAAAATCTGAATTTGTGTGTTCTTACTCATCAGCTTACATAACTCTTATAAATGCAAATTATTCTTCTTGATCCAGCACTATATAAGCCACTACATTAGGTCTCCCTCACTCTTCCTGGTATCACACATTTTCTCCTGTGATATGCATGAAGAAATTTGATAATGTCTTCAGACTTTGTATTTTTACTTATCTGTCCTCAACACATAATAGATTTGTGTCTCCCTGGCCTTAGAAATTTGTTTATGAAGTTCCTTCCCTTCTACATGGTTATTCTCCGTCAGGACTTGTAAAAAGCCCTCCTTACTTTCTAGTTCAAGTGCCAGAAGCCTTCCCTTTCTACATCAAAGGCATTGCTTTCATTACCTAAATCTGCTACAACATTCTTTTAAAAATTGTTAATCATGATTTACTTTGTATTGTAGCAGTGGTGTCCAAATTTTAATGTGTATAAGAATCACCTGGAGGAAGTTTTAAAAGAGTTTCCTTGGATGACTTGTTTAAACTAAGCTCTGCTTCACTAAGTAGGGCTGGGACTATGAATTGACATTTCTAAGAATTCCACAGATGATGCTTGTGATGCTCATGGACCACACTTTGAGAAACACAGTACAATCTAAGGAGAGAGTTTGCTTCTTGAAGTTCACAACAAAGTTATTTTTCATCTCTATAGTTGAAAATTTCCCCCAAATTCCTTGTTCTAGGAAATGTTCTGTGAATAAAGGTCCAAACAAGGTCAAGTAGCATTTAATCATGCTTATTTTCTAGCTCATGAAATCCTCATTGTAATAATTTTGTAAAGATAAAGAGGGGCAGTGGAGAGAGGGGGAGGGGCAATCCAATTGCAAAAGTAGCTTCCGTTTGTTTATATGAACAACACATCTGACAAGGAAATGTCCTTTTCACAAAGAGAAAACTGTAGAAGGCAAAACAGAAATTAACAGAGCACATTTCTATTCCATTTAAAGGGAACTTCCATGTACTGGAAAATACAAATTTGTTAATTCCTAACAGAAATGGAAAGAAAAAAAAATACTTCAATGTATAAAATAAAAAAAGATTTAATATTAGAATAACCACATAAAGGTAATCTGGAACTTGTTCTTTTTGGAATTGAAACCTAAAATATGCCAAACCTAGGGAGCATATACCCCTGAACATCAGCGCTGCTGTGTAAATGTGGCATTTCTGGGTTAGGTTTTGCATTGTCACTCGGGAACTATTCTCACAACAGCCTCAAGTCTCATTTCTTTAGTTTATTAAAATACATGGTACTTTTCTTATTGATTGATTAAAGTGTCACTATGCCTAGCCACTCAGACATGGGCAAGACTGAAATAGTAACACCATTTTTTTTTTTTTTTTAATAAAGTTCCTTTTTTTTCCTGTAACCCAAAGCAAGGAATAGGAATAGAGATACAACGTCCAGCAATTCTGCTTTCAAAACATGAATTTCCAAAAGATCAGAATCTGGCCAGTCAGAAGCAAGCTGCCTTTTCTACTAATTTCCCGTATATCTTGCCCATGCTTGTTGTACTCTCAGAAGGCCTTTGTTCTTCTTGTTTTAATACAGCGATAAATTAGAATTCTTCCTGTAAATTACTAAATATATATATATATATATATATATATATACACATATATATAGTAAGATATAGTAAATTACTATATATATATATATATATATATATATATATATATATCTTACTATTAGAATTGTATTAGAAATTTTATATATATATATATATATATATACACACATATATATAGTAAGATATAGTAAATTACTATATATATATAGTAAGATATATATATATATATATATATATATAGTACAGGATAAAACACAGTATTTAGTTTCCAACTTGCCTCTTCATAACTATAACTAGATAGATATATAGATAGATAGATAGATAGATGATAATTTAAAAATAAATTTAATAATAACTTAATAATAAAAATTTTAAATAAAATAAATAAGAAATATAATAAGAAATATAATAATTATTTTAACTAAATCACTAGCTGTGAATACTTAATTCACTTTGCCTACCAGCTCATGAAAATACCTATGAAAATACACATGCTGGTGCAAAGTGAAAAAATTTTATTTTCTATCTCTGATTGGTCATTCCATTGGAAGGATTACTCTAAAGTAGTGATTCTCAAACATGGTCCTCAGGGGAGTAACACCAGCATCACCTGGTACTGGTTAGAAATACAAATTATCATGCCTTACCTAAGTCCTATTAAATCAGATACTCTTGGAGTGTGACAGAGATCTGTTTCATTTTTTTTTTTTATAAGCATCCAAGGAGGTTCTATAGCACACTAAAGTTGGAGAACCACTGCTCAAAATACAGTGAAGATGGAATGGATTGAGAAATGATCAAGCAACTAGTAGACAAGTAATTAGACATCTGAAGTAGTATGGTTCAGTAGGAAGCAGGTAGATGTTTATCACTCGTCCCTACTTTGGATCCTTTGTTCAGAGATTTATAAACTGTGTATATATCCAGGGAATCTGGTCACCCAGGTCTAACAGTGACAGAGATGACTGAAATAGTTTTTTATTCCTCTTCACATCCTCCAACCGCAATCAGTAGCTTTCCTTCAGTATCCATTCTAAAGACTGCAAATTCCATGATTCGACACTATCAGAGGAGAATGGATTGGGACTTATGTTTATGCTTTCAATCTATTTTGAGTTGATTTTTGTGTGTGATTAAAATAGAGTCCAGTTTCTTTTTTTTTTTTTTTTTGCATGTGGGTAGTTAGTTTTCTCATCTTCATTCATTGAAGAGGCTATTCTTCCCCCACTGTGTATTCTTAGTGCCCTTGTTGCATATTCATTGATTATATATACTTAAGTTTATTTCTGGGTTCTCTATTCTATTCCATTGGTTCGAGTCTCTACTTTTTGCAAGTACCATACTGTTTTGATTATTATAACTTTATAATATAATTTGAAATCAGGAAATGTGATATCTCTAACTCTATTTTTTTCTCAAGGTTGCTTTGGCTATTCTGTGCCTTTGTGGTTCCACGCTAATTTTAGAATTGCTTTTTTAACTTCTGAGAAAAATACCATTGGGATTTTAATAAGGTTAATTTTGAATCTGTAAATCACTTAGGGTAATATGAATGCTTTAACAGCATTGATTCTTCCAATCTATGAACATGAGATATCTATTCATTTATTTGCATCTTCTTCAGTTTATTTAATCACTGTTTTATAGTTTTCAGTGTATAAATCTTTCATCTCCTTGGTTGAATTTATTCTTAAGTATTTCATTCTTTTTGATACTATCCTAAATGGGATTGTTTTCTCGATTTCCTTTTTGGATAGATCATCATTGGTATAAAAAAAAATGTTATTTTTGTATGCAGATTTTATATCTTACACCTTTGCTGAATTCATTTATTCTAAAACTTCTATCATGTAGTTTGTAGGGTCTGTTATTCTTTTTTACTTATAAGGTTATGTCATCTTTAAACAAAGATAATTTTACGTTTTCTTTCTGATCTGATGCCTTTTCTCTCTTTTCTTATTTTTTTAGGGAGTCGGGGAGGTTCTGGTTGCTCTTGCTAGTTCTGCTAGTACTTGCAGTACTATATTGAATAGAAGTGTCAGCGTGAGCATTTTTACCTTGTACCAGATCTTAGATGAAAGTTTTTAGTTTTCCCCATTGACTATGATGTTAGCTGTGGGCTTTTCATAAATGCCTTTATTGTGTTGAAGAAATTTTCTTTTATACCTAAGTTTTGGTAAATTGTGTTTTAATTTGCACTTGCTTTGAGATATTTTTAAAATTCTCCTTTAATTTCCTCTTTGAATCAGTAGTTTTTCAAGAATGTGTTATTTATTTTCCACATACTTGTGAAATTTTACATTGTTTTTCCTGTTAGTGATTTCTAGTTTCATTCAATTCGCTTGGAAAAGATACTTAGTATGATTTTATTCTTCTTAAATTTGTTAAAACTTGTTTTATGATCTAACATGTGACCCATCCTGGAGAATGTTTCATGTGTGCTTGAGAAGACTGCATTCTTTAGCAGTTAGGTGAAAAGTTCTGTATATGTCTGATAGATCCTAAACCCATAAAACTTCTAGAAGAAAACATAGAGAAAAAAATCTCCTTAATATTGATCTTTCCAGTGAATTTTTGGATATGATACCAGAGATCAAGCAACAAAAACAAAAATAAACAATTGTGACTACATTAAATTAAAAGGCTTCTGCCAAGGAGGGGGAAAAAAAAAACAATCAAAAAAATGAAAAGGCCACCTAGAAACTGTGACAAAATATTTGCAAACCAAATATCCAATAATGGGCTAAAATCCAAAATACATAAGGAACTCATATAACTCAATAGCAAAAAAACAAAACACAATTAAAAATTGGCAAAGAAACTGAACATACTTTTTTTCCAAAAAAGACATACAAGTGGCTAACAAGTATACAAAAAGGTATTCAACATCACTAATCATTAGGGAAATGCAAATCAAAATCACAATGAGATATTACCTCACAATTCTTAGGAGAGCTCCTATCAAAAAGATAAAAGAAAACAAGTGGTGAGGATGTGGAGAAAAAGGAGTCCCTGCATGCTATTGCTGGCAATATTAACTGGCACAGTCATTATGGAAAACAGTTGAGGTTTTTCAACAAACAAGGGTAGAACTACCATATAATCTAACAATCTCACTTTTGGATATATATCCAAATAAAATCAATATCACAAAGAAATATCTGTGCTCTCATGTTCATTCAGCTTTATTCGCAATAGCCAAGATATGGGAACAACCTAAGTATCCATCAATAGATGAATGGATAAATAAATTGTAATATATGTATATATACACACATATATACATACACACACACACACACACACACACACACACACACACAAAACAGACTATTACTTGGCTTTAAAAAATGAGATCCTGCTATTTGTGACAATATAGATATAGGTAGAGGACATTATGCCAAGTGAAATAAGCCAGACATAGAAAGAAAAAACTTTCATGATCTCACTAAAAACTTTCTGGTACGTGGAATTTAAAAGTTTGAATACATGGAAGTAGAGAGTAGAAAAGTTGTTATTAGAGTCAGGGAGGTGGGGAAAATGGAGATATGTTGGTCAAAGAGTACAAAGCTGTTGCTGTGTAGGATGAACAAATTTAGAAGTATAATGTAGAGCATGATGGCTATAATTAATACTGTACTGAATACTGAAAATGTACTAAAGAGTATAAGTTTCAGTTATTCTCATCACAAACACAAAAGTAGGTAACTATATGAAGAGACGGATGTGTTAATTAGCTTGACTATAATAATCATTTTACTATGGATATATGTATCAAATCTTCATGTTGTATACCTTAAGTGTATACAATTTTTATTAAAAGATAAAATAATTTTATAAAGAAAAAGATTGGGGAAAGTACACAGCACATTATATAAAGTAAATTGTATGTAGAATAGTAAAATACCACGGCTGTGGGGGAAAAAAAATCAGGCTGCTTAAAATCATTCAGAAATAAATTCACCTATTTTACTTAAAAGATTAGGGAAGCAAGAGAACATACAAACTCAGTTAATCCGGATCTCATTGATGGGATCAGAAAGGGAGTATCTGGCTTTACCCAGGTAAATAGTGGTGGAAAATAGAGGGAGCATATACACCCATTCGTATCAAACATGTTGGACTTGGTTAGAGATCCCCTCATTTAAACTAATGAAAATCAAAATAAGGTCTATGAAAACAGTTAATAACATAAAAGAATTTGGTATTTTAAGATTGCAAAGATAAATAATTATTTTAGGAATGGATTTTTCTAGAAGGTATATCCTTTATTTTCTCAATAAAGAACCAGAAAACACAAAATCACTGAAGAGCTGAAAGATGATAAAATGGTCATTTGCAGAGACACAGTTTGTGAGCATAAGAAATCTGAACTAAGAGGGAAAATTAGAAAAATAAAAACATATTAGGATAATAAAGATATTCATGAGAGATGGTAAAAACAGAATCAGCAAAATATGAAATCCAATCAGTGACTTAGAAAACAATGTAGAAAAGCACACTAGGAATTGAGGTTAATCAAAAATATAATAGATACACAAGAGAGAAAACAAAAGTGTAATTTATAGACAGCTGACAATCCTTGGTAATCAAACCAAAACAAATTGATCAAAAGAATAATCAAAGTTATAATAAAAGAGGTACTTTCTGAACTAATAAACTTTGAATTTGTAAGCTTAAAGGGATCATTGTTTCATGAAAAGTTAATGAAAAAAGACCCATGTGTAGAAATATACTACTACATTTTAAAATTCTAATAATAGAGACACACCTCTCAGAATGGAAGAGTGAGGGATGTTACTTAAAAGGCACAAGCATTAAGTTAGTATCGAATTTTGTTTGCACTATAATAAGTGCCAGAAGAAAATGGAGGAATTTATATGAGGTCTTACAGGGAACAAAAATTGCATTTCCATAATTATACATGTGGCCATGTTATCATTGGTATATGAAGGCAATCTTTAAAGTGTAAGGATTCAAAATACGTACTACTAATGAATCGCTTTTGGATTATCCTGCTTGAAAATATTCTCCAACTAAATGAAAAATGACATTTTCACTTGACAATTAAAAATGGAGGATTTAATAACATATAAACACTGGTTTGAGCATGATTCCAGTTTGACATAAAGAACTAACTCATAAGAATTCTCTGCAAAGCTAGCCAGTGAATATATTGCATATGTTTAAAAAAAGTCCAAGAGAGTAAATATATGATAATTTTGTCATCAAATAATTATAAGCAACATCTATAATCCCCAAATATGTTGTTCAATATTGGGAATAAAAGTTATGTAGAAATGAACATTTATTCCATGGTCTTCATTTTACACTGAGTAAAATGGGGGATGTGCTGGCAGACCATTTATTTTTATATATTTTTTAAATTTAATAATCAGAGAAAATGGTATTCAAGGATGTGTTTTTAACTTAGGAAGTATAAAAGTTTTGTTTTTGTATTACTAAAGAAAGTTAAAGCCAACAATGCTGAGATAAATTCAAACTCATCAGTCATACTAGTAAAGGCAATAGATTTATCTCCCCAATTAAATCCAAATTTTCAGGTTAAGTTAAAAAATCTAAATGTAATGTATTAATAAAGGTCAGATAAATATTATTTTCAATTGTTTACCAAAAAAGTTTAAAAACATATCATAGGCTATAAATACAACTTAAATCTATTCAAAAAGATAAAATTCATAAGACCACATCTCTGAAAACCTACAATAATGCTGTAAATAAAAAACACATTAAAAAATAAACATACACATAGAAATTTCAAAATATACTAAGTATCTGTTGTATCAAATAGAAAATAATAACTATAATTTCATACTTTTTAGAAAGTTTTTAAAATGAGAAATCAAGTCTCTGGCATATTGACAAAGATACTCAGTGGCATGATTTTGGCCATTTTATTACTAAACAAGAAAAATGGAACATAAAATAAAGGTTCAACTTATTGTGATTGAAAGGATAGTATAAAATTGTATTAGTCACTTTTTACTAGATCACCTGCATGATAACATGCAATCTCAATGACTGTAATAAATGTGTATTTTTCAGTAAGTTGAATGCGAGAGGCTGGATTGTGGTCCAGAGTGTAGCTCTATTCCAGTCTGCAGGTTAGGTTCCTGCATCCTTTATTGTTGTGATGCTGACCGAAAGAGCACCCTTTATGTGGATATATGTTCCTAAGATAAAAGACAGAGCACAAGACAGATAGGAACATCCAGAATGCTTCTTAAAGCCCCTGCTTGGACCTGGCACACTTTCTCTTCTACCCACATCCTATGGCTGAAACCAAGTTTCATGGTCAAACCTCAGTCAATGGAGTAGGAAGTTTGCTTTTTCATAGTGAACCATATGGAGAACAGGGATAAAAAAAGAACTGTGAAGAAATAATAATTTCTTCTTAAATCTCCTTTCTAATTAAAAAATATATATATAAGAAAATAAAATGATGGACATAAAAGTAAGAATTTACTTATTAGAAATGAGATATTAGAAGACTATATAAATCAACTAATAAGAGCTAAATATAAAATTATTAATTATATAAATTAAAATGGGTATATATTAACACAGTAACTTTTTTTGGTAAGAAAATACTATGTACAACTAAATCTAAGTACATTTGAAGGTCTTCGAAGCAATTTTCTGAGAAAATACACATTGCTAGAATTGAATCAAGAAGCAATACATTTTAAATGTGTCATTAGTCATGAATAATATTAAAATGTTATCAAATAATTACATGCAAATAAGATGTTGGCCCCAAAGTTTTTAGACTTTTAAAAGAATTGATTATTCCCTTGCTTATAGAATTTGTCACAGAATATACAAAAAGATAAAAAAGCTACCAATTCATTTAAGTATCCAGACATAATTCTGATAGCAAAGGCTGGCAAAGATAACACAAAAGTGATAATTATAGAAGATATTTCTTATGATTATATATGTCAAAATTCTATATAAAATGCTAGAAAGTGAATAAAAACATTCTGGAAACTTACCATTTTCTAGTCAGTCAGACAGAAGAATAACTTAGTTTAATGTTACACAATCAAGAAAATATTAATGTATTATATCAATGAGATAAAAGTAAAAAAAAGTTCTGATTATTTTAGTAGATGGCAAAAATGTTAATAAAATGAAACATCTATTTCTGACTTTAAATGCAAACAAAATTCTTCATTAGAACCACTAACAGAATACTTTTGAGAAATATATAAATAAAAGTCTATTTCCTTGACATGCTAAAAAATATCAATCTTACATTAAAAATCAACTACAGATTTTTATTCTTCTTCTTCTTTTTTCTTATTATTTTATATAGTTCTTGAAGTTGAGATTACCGTGAGAAGAATAAAAAAAGGAAGATAACGACAGGAGGAAAAACAAAGTATATTGTGATTTGCCGATGACAGATGGATAAATAGATACACAGGGATATATAATAGAATTAACCAAAATGTCTTTAAATTAGTAATAAAATTCAATAATGTGAAAAGACTTTTTAAAAAAAAATCAATAGTTTTTCTAGGAATGACAAAAAATGTGTGGGTCTGTGTGATGAATACTGTAAAAGTTTATCGGAATTTGAAAAAAAACGGGAAGAAAACATCTCGATACGAGAAATACATCATAATTAATGACATAAAAATTATGTTTCTGTACATCAAAAATGACATTAATAAAATTAAAATCCAATCATACTTGAAAAATATTTGCAATAAATATGACAAAGTGTAAATTCATACTTTCAATATGTCCAACACTTAAAAAAATAAAATAATCTAATTGCTTTATTATAGTTATTTCATATAAAATAAACCATTAAAAAGAAACAAAAACAGACCCAAAAAATCAGTAACACAATAATAATGCATGTGAAGAGTATTTCACAAGGCACCATACGTTAGTTACAAATATAGAGATATCTAAAAATAACCAAGATATGCATTTATTTTTCCTATCTCATTAGAAAATTATACATATACCTGATTAAACTATAC
>NW_011889030.1:1128866-1135483 GCF_000151845.1 Pteropus vampyrus | reverse complement strand
TATTGTTTTTAGCTAGGGAAAACATGGCTTATGTTTTACTCTACCTCAGAAAGATAAGTTAAAAATTTCTCATCAAACTGTTTTGTTAATATTCATATAAATTTGAAGAGTTTTGTAAAACAAAATATTGTGAGCACTTAGCTATTAACAGCTGTAGCAGCAATTTACAGGTAAAATGGAGATTGGAGACTTAAGTGCCAGTGTTATGTTTAAACTTCCCCATTTAAAGAAAGGGTGGAAGGAAGAAAGGAAGGGCGGGGAACAAAGGGAGGGACAGAAGGGAAGGAAAAGAAAGACAAGAAAGAGAAAAAAGTGGAAAAAGGTAATCCACTGGGAAAGTCACCCATATTCACTGGAGCTTGCTTTGACTTAAATGTGCTAATTAAACTAAGCCAAACTGTCTTCTCTCTCTGTTCATTAACCATGTTGTAATTAAAAGAGCACCTTCAGTTCCAGAGGGTAATGACCTTTTAAATTGAACTTAGGGATTCAGATTGCTGCTGAATAATAGTGAATTTAGAGGCTGAATTCAAACATTGAATTTTCTCCTAGTAAATGTACAATTAGGAATTAAATGTGAATACTCTAGTGATTTGCTTGTTTTTAATATAAGGCCTTCCATGGATTTTAGAGGAAGACAGAATCTATTGAAATATTATTGTGTGTTTGATCGGTACTTGACTGATCCATAATAGTTGATTGTCCAAAAGAAACTTGAAATAGTTAAACAATTTTATAAAACATTATCTAAAGCAATCACTATTTACTTCCCTCTTGTCATTGTATAAACATACATTTTTAAAAATATTTTAATCAGAATATTTGTTAGGGTCAAATGCTAAGCTACTGTAACAACAACAAAAATATCCCAAAATTCAGTGGCTCAAACAAAATAGATAAAAACTTATTTTTCTCAAATAACAGTTATGAATGAATATTTCAGGTTAGTGGTATCTCTGCTCTACAGTCACTCAGGGACTCAAGCTGATAGGGCCTCTGAATTCTCCGCCATGTGATATCTAACATTGGTTGGATTCTAATAATTTTAGTCTATAAGTGATGAAAGGGGTATGAAGAAGACAGGGCTAGTATTAAAGTTATTAGTGATGCTTCTGCTTACCTTCTATTGAAATTAGTCACATGACTTCTTCTAACTACAAGGGAGACTAGTAAATGTGATGATGGTGGCAGCCATGGGCTGAGCCATAAATCTATTGCTAGCAAAGAAGGAAAGACTGGATTCTATTAACATCTAATGGCTATGTCACAATATATATGTAATATTCTTCTACTTTCTATGTAACATTATTTCCTAAACAATAGACAATTCATTTAGGATATGATGTAAAGGCCCTACTACTCTTCAATAAACAAATTTCCTCACATAAGTATAGTAAAGTTTTAACTAAAAAGTGCACATGACTCTTTCATACCCTGAATAAATCTATAACATCTCCTGTATCACATTTTAATTAAATGTTTTACATTTGTGTATAAATCCTCGCACCATAATTTACTTTTTAAATTAAAAAAAAATTATTATTCATCTCTTGATTTACATATGTACCTAGCAGGCTGTGCTACTGTTTTAACAAATCGTTTTCACGTTTTTCTCCATAGAATACAGTGGATGAGTTCATGGCATTAGTCAAAGCTACTGCTGAATTCAACATTCCATTCATTTACTAAAACTACTTTCTATTTTTTTCTGTGTTTCATTCCTTTCTTGGATTTTATCCTACCCGTTGAAATATTTAAAGAATCATCTCTTAAGAAGAAATATTTCCTTAATATAAATATCAAAGAATGAAACAACTAGGTCGTTATTTTACACCATTATCAGAGTGTCTTCTGAAAGCGTAGAACTGATCTATATATGTAGCAAAGAAAGATGCTCTTTCATAATAAAGCATGGTCTGCACTGGGCTTTACAAATTTCATTTACTTTTTTCCTGACCAGTGCTAAATTGACCACTATATACCTTGTTAACAAGGAGACAGAATAATTTTCCAAATATTGGTCAATTTGTGCTTACTCTTGTAAATATATCTGTTGCCACTCATTGACCTTTTCTCCAAGGAAAACAAAAAAAGAAGTGTCTAGAATCACAAGATCTTAAAATTTGGAGATGGAAGCAATTCATAAAGTAATCTAATTCTAGTTCCAAAGCTTGACTCTCCTCTCTTATATTCTTCCAAATGATGTTTAGCTTGGTTTAAGCAATTCCTAGAATCAGAAAAATGACTGTCTGACATAAAATTCAATTCCGTCTTTGAATGTCTTTGACATATGACTTAGAAATAAAGATTCTTAGTGAGCATCTATTACGTTCAAAGCACAATACTAGTGCATTTGTGCATGTTCCCTCACTTAATCCATATACCAACCTTATCGTTAATATGATTTACATTTTAGAAAAATAAGCTCAAAGAGGTTTCATATACTTTGTCACATTGCTGCTTCGTGGGAGGTGAAATTTTCTACTAGATTTGTTGGCTCCCACATCCATGCTTTTTTTCAATAAGATGAATCTTCCCCACTATATAAATTTTTAAAGAATCTGTTTACCCAATAGGCATTAGTTATTCTATTGCTTAAGATTTTTCCTTATGACAACCTTTAAGATATTTGAAGTTATCTCTCAGGTACTGCATACACTCCCTCTTCTCCAAGGTAAATTATATAGTCTTTTCAATGGTTATTTTTAGCCCTTTCATGATGAGAATGACTCATTTCTGAATATTTTCCAGTTTACTTTTGCTAACACTCCTCTATGTGATACTCGGAATGGAATATAGTATTTCTATATTGGCTCAAGAGGCATAATACAATATGAGACTATCATCTCACTTAGGTAATTCATTAATTTAGCCCTATTGATTTAGTTTTTCAAAGCCATATTTCTATTGAGCTTAATATTGGCATATACTTTTTATGTATTAATAAGCTGTTGAAATACGAGCTTTAAATATCAAATTGTATCATATTTATTCTTTCTAATTTTATCCATTGAAAAGAGCCTGTAAAATCCTTTGACTATTCTGATCTTTGTGTCCTACAATTTTTGTTATTGCAGAGTGTGGCTCCATTCAAAGAAAGGGAGTACTCCAGTCATAACAAAGCACTTTGCTAAAGCATTTAACATATATTACTTCTAGTTCTTAGAACTAGGTTATGATGTAGGTATTGGTGTATATATTTTACTCATTTAAAATGAGTAATTTGTCCAAGTTCATAAAGAAAGAAGTTTATAAGAGACTTAAATCCAGTCGTGTTTTTCCTATGATGTCATAATGATACCAATAAATATGTATTGGCCCAAAACACTAACTAATCATAAATAAATAAAAGAAGAGACTTGGTGGTATTTCTTAGCTGAACTTGCAAGGGTCTTATATAATGTTTGAGCTAAAAGTAAGAGAGATGAAAATCATTATATTACAATCTCTCAAATAAATATGTCTAGGAATTGTAAAACATGTCAGGTTTGCTTTCCATAGTCAATTTCTAATGATTTCTCCCAAAAGCAGGTAGATCACATTACATTACCAGGCACTTTATTCAACTGAAGGATATTAGAATCTTCATATCTGTCATGGTTACCAACTGTCTGGTTTTGTCTAGGAAAATATCAAAAGTTGAGTAAATGAGTAAAGTGATTATGCTAGTGTAGAATTGCTAGAGAGGGTTACTTACTCTTGATTCTATATTGCACGAGAAAAGTTAGGGGTTCACTTTATAGAGGTTCTGCAAAGATATAAGTATCCATTGTACTCATGGACTTAATTTACTAGGAAATCAGATACCCCATCTCAACTTCCTTGCTCTGTTCAAAGGTAATCCCATTTATTACTACCATCTCCCCCACATCAGCAATCCAGGTGTGTAGGAGATGGCTTATAAGTATGTGATCTTCAGTAGAAACAAGGCAGGTATCAACTAGAGCATATTGGGAATGGGTCTCTTCATATTTTCCCTTTAGATTTGTATATCTTAAAGCAGAAAGTAAACTATATTTCTTCAAATCCCTTTATGCCATCAAGCACAATGCTAAACATATAGTCAGTGCCCTAAACTCATATTTATTGATTACAAGTTTAACTTTCTAATTTATTAACCTCAGAAGAAGTAAGAGGAAACTACAGAGAAACAATGATGTGAATTAGCCAATAGGTGACAGGAATTTTCACACATAATTTTAACTCTTATTTCACCATATGTGGAAGATTTTTATTTTAGATGTATGTACAATGTCAACACATATATATGCACAAATTATTCAGGGAAGCATTAAATTCCAAGATTATTTCTCTTCATCTCTTTGCATATTTCTTTTCACTGTCAACTGGTGTGTGCTAAGGGAATGCAAATTAACTATATTATTAATTTAAGTAAGACATAATTAGTAAGGTAAATCTTCTGCCAAAAACCACATAACACATTCCAAAGCCAAATATAAATGAGCTATAATTAGCCTGCTGTTCCCCTTTATTAGTAGGGATTAATGGCATCTCTGCTGTAGGTATAGAGATGCATATCCATGTATGTTTTCCAAGAGTCTTAGGACTACTTTTGAACTGTAAAGGGAACTTCACATCTCACCATCTTGTGGTGACATTTTATTTAATCACTGTGAAGCAGTGGGTTTATTGAACAAGTGTCAATTGATTAAAAAGCCAGAGAAGTATTTGTAGGCAGAACATTTAATAAGTTAAATAAATAAATTTCTCTATAAGTTAGTAGCAAACATGTGCTCTCTTCATGCAAATATTTATAGTCTCCTCTCCTGGTGTAGACCTACACATACAGACTATATATAGCACTTTTAAACAAAGAGCATCTTTAGAAATGTTCTTGACTGGAGGAAACACAAGGAGTAGCAATTCATCAATGAAGCAGATTCACATCAATTAATTACATTCCATTTCCTCTGTTCAAGCCTGTAGCACAACTCCAGCAAGCGGCGGGTGGGGGGTGCGGGGATATATGTATATGTGTGTGTGTGTGTGTGTGTGTGTGTGTGTGTATTGCAAGGAAGAGAAAACTCCTCAAATGAAATTTTCAAGTCTGATTTATAAGACTGTTCCTGCCTCTGAAACTCAAGTTTTTTCTTATTTCAATGATTAGTCTGCTTCCCTGACTAGGCTGTTTCAATACAACTCGGTTTCTGGCTTGGTGCCTGCATCATTCCCTTCTCGGCTTGTTCTCATTATAGCATTTCTGTCTGATAGGAGCGAAGACCCTTGCAACTGGGAATCCAGACTATATAGAGCAAAACCTATTGCTGACAATGGGCATTTAAAAGACAACTCAAGCTATTAACTTATGCTGTTTTTTTTCTGGTAACCATTGCAGGGCACTGCATGTACACCATTACTCCCAATCAGTCACTAGCCTCACTGTTCTACTGTTTGCTGGGATTTGTTTTTGTCAAGAATAAATAAGTAAAATGGCTATAGACTGTCCTATGCAGTGAACTGACATTTAGGATGCTTTTGATGACCTTAGTCCTTTCTAATAGTGTTCTTTGACCATAAGGCAAAATGTTCTAGGTCTGTATATGAACACAAAGGTATAATTTGAAATATTAGCTTTAACACTATGCTTCCATTTGTAGAAGATCACAGGATTTAGAAAGATGGGGCACTGGGTAGGATGGTAGGTAAGAATGCTAACTTTAAAAAACAAACAAACAAAAAATAACAAAAAACAATTGCAAGAGCAGTAGTGCAAAGAGAAAATTTATGAGACTAAACTAGAACTAGAAGAGAATTCATTTTAACTGAAGAATAAAATAAATGTAAAAAAATGAGAAAGTATTCTAGAAAACCATATTATAACTAAATCTTAGTGGCCTTTTCTAAGGAGTTTTAAATGTATTTTATAGGTAGTGAGGCCTTTGTGTATGTTTTTGAGGAAGGGAAATGACAAAATCTAAGACGTTCTCTAGGAAAACCAATTTCTCTCAAGAAGAGAAATGGGGTATTAGGGAAGTCTATTCAAGAATAAAGAATGTCCCAGGTAAGAATGATAGTAGAATGGAAAGAAGTTGACACCTGAGACTTATGAGTCATAGTGTAAGATTATATGACCAGTTGGGTATTGAGGAAAGTAAGAAGGAGGAATTCAAGAGGATTATGAAATTTCTTTATGTGTTTGTATGATTTTAAATATTTTAATAGAAAATATTTTAAGTTATAAATGATTAATCCAAAAACCTAATTCCTTGAATAATTTATATAATCTAAGTCCTTTTGAACAGTTAGAGAGGGAAGAACCAGAAATTCAGATCAAGACAAGGAAAAAAGACATATTGGATAGATTTTATTAATTTACTCATTCAAGAAATATTTACTGGAAACCATCAACGAAATGAAAAGATAACCTACTGAATGGGAGAAGATACTCTCCAATGATACATTTGATAAGGGGTTAATATCCAAAATTTATACAAAACTCGTACAACTTAACACCAAAAAACAAACAATCCAATTAAAAAATGGACAGAAGACCTGAATAGACATTCCTCCAAAGAAGACATACAGATCGTTAATAGACATATGAAAAAATGCTCAAAGTCACTAATCATCAGATAAATGCAAATTAAAACCACAAT
>NW_011889030.1:1081719-1127671 GCF_000151845.1 Pteropus vampyrus | reverse complement strand
TAAGGGGTTAATATCCAAAATTTATACAAAACTCGTACAACTTAACACCAAAAAACAAACAATCCAATTAAAAAATGGACAGAAGACCTGAATAGACATTCCTCCAAAGAAGACATACAGATCGTTAATAGACATATGAAAAAATGCTCAAAGTCACTAATCATCAGATAAATGCAAATTAAAACCACAATGAGCTATCTCCTTATACCTCTCAGAATGCCTGTCATCAATAATCAACAAACAGGTGCTGGTGAGAATTTAGAGAAAAGGGAACTCTCGTGTACTGTTGGTGGGATTGCAAATTGGTACAGCCACTATGGAAAACAGTATGCAGATTCCTCAAAAAATTAAAAGTAGAACTACCCATGACCCAGAAATTCCACTTCTGGGAATTTATTGAAGAAATCCAAAACAGTAATTTGAAAAGATATATGCACCCCTATGTTCACTGAAGCATTACTTACCATAGCCAAAATATGGAAGTAACTTAGATGCCCATCAATAGATGATTGGATAAAGAAGATATGGTATGTATGTACAATGGAATATTATTTGGCCATAAGAATATTGAAATCTTACCATTTGCAACATTGTTAATGGACCTAGAAGGTATTATGCTAAGTGGAATAAGTCAAACAGAGAAAGACAAATATCATATAATTTCACTCATATATGGAATCTAAAGAACAAAATAAATGAACAAACAAAACAGAAACTGACTCATAGATACAGAGAACAAACTGATGGTTATCACATGGTTGGGGGATTGAAGGGCTGGTGGAAAAGGTGAAAGGATTAAAAAATATATTTTGTAATCATCTATTATGTATTAGGCACTGATCTAAGGCCTGCAAAATTAGCAATTAGCAAATCACTTCCAGTCTCTTTTCTCTTGGAATCACTGTCTAGAAGGAGAGCACCAACAGTAAATGGCAGTAAGAGGTAGAGTAATCACAATAAAGTCTGATGATTCAAGATTCAAAGGAGTTTTGGGGGTTTGGAGAAAAGGGAAAAAATATTTGACAAGTGAAAAGAAGGGAGTATAATCCACTCATCTACAGGCCACTGATCTACAGGCCTAGTGGTTTAGAAGAGAAAATAGCCACCTTTTGAGAGATTTGTAGGAGATTTTTTAAAAGAAAAATAATTTAAAGCAAGATGTTGAAAGGAATGTTCATATTTTGCTAATAATTCCAGAGAGTACAATGGATGGGTTGTGAGTGGTTAAGGAGAGGTTTGAAAGTAGATCAGATTAGAGGACCTGCATAGCCTAATGGATCCTGAGATTCTCATAGTGGCTAAAATAAACAGGGACAAAGGGCTTTATGGGATTAATCCTGACAGTTCCTCAAGAAGGTTTTGTGATAAAGCTTTAGGCCATGGAGTGGGGAGTGAGAGAAATTGACTGTGAGCTGGTAGAATTCAGTGGGTTTCCTCTTTAGATGTAGCTCTGGTGATGTACACATGGGTAATATGTGTGCCCTCACCAACTCCACCTGGAATGGCACAAAGCTTGGTGAAAATTCACTTAGCTACATTGGAATATAAAGACAGAAGTGAAAGAAAAAAATGATGGTAGTGATGTGGGTAAGGAGAAACATTTAGAAGCCCTGCAGAAAGGCTTAAAAATGTAAAATTCCCTTCATGTAAAAGTACTTCACTTTTAAGGTGATAGAGAATGGTGGAACTAATGCAGCTGCAGAGTCTGTCTGTGACAAGACTTTGAGACATTTTGTTCAAAGGGAAAACCAGTCTTTCTCCAAGTGGTACAGTGTTGTGGATAAGACAACACATGGACAGATTCCAGGATATAAATAGGGGAGAGACGAAACTGTTTATGAGATCTGTCTATTAGAACCCAGACCTTCAGACAATGATCTGGAATGTGGGTAACAGATTCCCCTACTCTATCCCTGGACTCTGGGATCAGGAGAGAACTAGAAAAATCTAAGATCAAAGACAGAAGGGCTGAGTTAAACGCAGACCCCAATTCTAGAAAGAAACTGGTCTAGGAGGAAAGCCACTCAACAGATTATGGAGCAGGGATCAAGGCAAATACTGTGATCTGAAACTTGGACCATTGCTGGCACCATAAATCCAAAATTTAGTTGAAACACAACTTAATTCCAAGTTCTGCTGGTGCTTTAACCAAGACTATTGGGATGTTTGCTGAACCAGTGAGGATTAACTGGGAGCCTGAATTGGTCCTGGACATACAGGTGGAGTTCATCAGTAAAGCCACCTTAGTAGAACTAGGGAAGAAAAAGACCAAGGAAGAGGAGAGATAGGAGGAGATGGGAGCTAAAAAGGGGAATGAAGCAATGCTGAGTCTAAAGGGAAGAGGAGGTTCTGAAGCCCAGGCCAAAGCTTCGTTGGTTTAAAAAACGATCTGCTCACAAAGCATTTTTTATTTTTATTTTTTTTAACTGAGAGAGGAAAAATATCATATGCTCAGTGTGTGTTAACTTGACAAGCCAACTTGCCCACATGAAGTCTGCTTCTCATCTAATTTCTTTTTGTGTCCTGGGAGGACTGATATTGCAAAGATAAATTGAAGTGTTAGCGTGGGGCTCAGAGATCTGTGGTTCTGAAGAGACATACACAAATATTCCATTTGAAAGTAGAAAGAGCTGCTAAGATTTTCCCCTGTTGGTTTGAGCAAAGTTGCTAAACCAAAAGCTCTCAAGCTGGAGAACAGCTTCAGAAAGGAGACAGACTCTGTGCTTCTTTCTGTGTTGCTCTAAGAACAAGATCTTTGGGCTGTGTGATGCATGGAATTTAAGCAACAACAAGAAGTAAAAATGGCAACATCAACATCTTCCTAATGGTCATAAAAGTAAGGAATACTTGAAAAGTTTTCAAAAAAATCAAATGAGATAAATGTATGTCTCTAAAAACAAGTGGCATCTCTCTTACACCCTGCATGAAGAAAGAAACAGAAGAAAGACCATTACTTTATATTCAAGTAGTTATAAAGTAATGGTCTGTTTTCTGGGCTCCTTTCTGTGTCCTCCTCTCCCCTTTCTTTATTCTGTCTTGCTTCAGGAACAGAATAAAGAGAAAGTACATGAAAATCGAAAAGAAGTGACTAAGAACCTAGAATGGTAGAGCAGAAAAGACTTGAGAAATCACCTGGACTCACACCATGATTTGACAAAAGGGATATCAACCTTGCTGGGGTCACATGGCCCTCAAAACTAAACAGGAACACTGATACCAAGTCCAGATCTATTTAACTACTACACTTTTTTTCCTCAGGATAGATATGACCCTTACTGCTCTGCTGATACTTGGAGTTCCTTTCAAGTTCACAGTTATGCCTATGAGTAAAGGCCGAAAACAAAGATAGACCTAGAGAAGTGCCCTCTGGAGTTTACTGTTGCTGTCAGAGCTTTTAGAACCACAAGTTTAAATGGAAAGTCTCTGGAAAAGGTGAACACAGGTGCAGAGTACACTTGAAAGTGTTAAAGATATATGTGTGTTTGAGGAATGGGTAGATAAAGTTGGCTTTCCTTTGTAATGGAAAGTATTTCAGTTGGCTGGAGGGCCTGAGTCTCCCAGTGGATGTCACCCCTTTTATTTTTTAACTTGGATGGGATACTTACAATTGGAAATCTAGTCTGTCTGCTTGATGGTGTAGGAAGCCAGCTCCAATTCGCTATTTACGAAGATATTGGCCACAGTTTAAAATTTTAATGAAAAGAAAAAATAGCTATTAAATATAACCTGGTCAGATTATAATGTCCTAAAGTGCTATAATATGTGTCTGCTCTCAATGAGTGTCTCCTAATGTCACTCATGATCCATGCTCTTGAGACAGCATGATCGTGACAAGAAGAGTGGCTTTGGTGTAAAGTGTATTTGTTGCACCATTTATTGTTTTGAAGTTTTTTCTTCATCTATAAAATGGGTGCGTCATCATGAGAATTAATGGTCATGTTGAGAAGGTGGTAGCAAAGTGCCCAATCTGATTAGGTATTCAATAAGTAGTAGCAATTATTTATTTTGTTGCTATTGTTGTTAACAGAAGTGATGAAGGGGCTCTCTTGTTGCTATTACCTGCTGTTTTCATTGTCTCACCACCATCTGCCAGTGCGGAGGAGCCTTCCATGTTCTCTTCTGACTTAATTTTTATTTATTTACTATCTATCTATCTATCTATCTATCTATCTATCTATCTATCTATCTATCATTCATTCATTCATTCATTCATTCATTTATTTATTTATTTATGTAGCAATCCAGTATATTTCTCATTCTTACTAGGCATCTGGGTGGAGGAAACCTCTGGTTCCTCCCTGAATTTGAACAATTATCTGTTTTCTCAGCAGAGCCTGCAGTAAGGAATCATTGTCCTTCTTCAGAACAGTAGTTTCTAAACTTTAAAAATCATTCATGCTTATCAAAATATTATTGAAGATATACCCCCAATATATATGCTTTTATTTATACATCAAATATATGTACCACTATACTAATGCCATGTATGTCTTTAAAATACACAGAAGGAAGTTTTTCTCTTAATGGGAAGAAAATATAAATAATTTCAATTATTTTCTTCCATGTCCTCATGGGTCATCTTGTATAACCTCTGAGGCACATACCTTAAAAAGTATCGCTCTAAAGATATATCACTTTTTTGTAAAGCAAACTGCCTAACTCAATCCAAGTACCTAAGTCACCTTCAGAAAATCTGCTTTGCCTGCCTTCTTTCAGTTTTCCTTAGTCACTTGGAGGAGAGGATGGCCACGCTCTGAATCCCCATTCTGGCGAAGGCGGCCTGATGCAGTGTGCCCCTGAAGTCAGCCCCGTCTGCACAGCAGCATCCCTGTCATCTTGCTGCAGGTGAAAGGATGGCATGCCCTTGTTCTTCAAAAACTGGTTTTGCTTTGCTCTCCAACTGTTTATAAAGCAGGCTATGGGAGTCAACCAAATATAGTGGCTTATTGGCAGAGAAAGGGAGGGAGGAGGCGTAAGAGATGAATATCTTTTCCATCTCACTTTCAGAATAGCCCCTCAACTTATCTCTATATCCAAGAAATCCTGATAGTGAGGAGCTCTGTTTCTCCCTCTTTCTCTTCCCCTCTTTTTTTTTGAAGGTAGGATGAGAAAAAGGAATATCTTTATAATATTTTTACAATATTTTTGCTCGTGTGATAACACCTCCTAAATCAGAGTAAACATTTAATGTTTGAGAAAGTATAGTCTTCAATTTTGTTTTTTTGTCTGTATATGCATACATGTAGGTATGCCTGTTATCAACTACTTAACCAGCAGAAATCTATTCCTTTTTCCTCTACTCTTCTGCTTTCATCTGTTCCTTTGGCCCTCATTGTGAAAAGCTTTCTAAATGCCCAAGCTCACATTCCTACCTGAGATGTGAGTTTAAATGCAGACATCTAAAAATTAATATGTAATTATACTAGTGCTCAGCCACTACCACAGTGGCCAAAGAACATTTTCCCTTTCCCACAGCAAAGCCCTGCTCTGTCATCTCACGGAACCCCCCAGGAGGCACACATTTGCACAGGAAAAAAATCTCAAAATATGGCCATCTGACCTCATCTCAACAGTCTCTTGCACACAAACCACAGAAGAGGATGGCCACACAGTGCTGTTGCAGATATTCTCCAAGATCATCGAGCTACTAGTTACTTTGGTTTCTTTGCAATATTTCTGGGCATAGAAGTTTTTCTGAGATGATTCCGTGGATATTCTATGTGCTGAAGCTGCTACACAGTGGCCTGAATACTGAACTAAAGAGTGCTTACTATAGTTTAGCTTTTATATAAAATTATTTGCTTATTAATTAATTCAAATAATTCGAGTATATCTTTTGCTTCTAGGCATTCTCAGATGATAACTTAGGGTCAAAGTATTGATGTGACTTGTCTAAAGTGACATACCTAGCCATAATGGAACTGGAAGGAACAAACTTGGCAGGAGTAA
The DNA here is from genome assembly GCF_000151845.1 of Pteropus vampyrus. Lineage (NCBI taxonomy): Eukaryota > Metazoa > Chordata > Mammalia > Chiroptera > Pteropodidae > Pteropus > Pteropus vampyrus. Next base: position 1,121,722 of record NW_011889030.1, on the reverse strand, counting down.
GGGTTTGTGCTAAGCGCAACAGATATAGTAATAAATAGAGAGATACACACTTAACACAAATTAAATACTCTGTATACGTCTATCAGTGTACCAGGCACTGTGCTATAGAAACAACGAGTAAAGAGACATAGATTTATATTCGAGGATCTTAGAATCGGATCAAAAAGGCAGATATGCAACAAAACAATGAAAACGCAAATTTATTTTAAATATTTAAAATGAAGGAAAGGTGAAAATCTTTGAGAACACAGGACACCTAAATCGGCTTGAGAGATCAAAGTGCAAAAAGCAGATATAGGTGAGAGCACAGCATATATGGAGCACGTTGAGTGATTTGGTATACTAAAGCATTAACTACAAGAGCAAGACTGATAGCACAGATCATGAATGACTATATGCACTGCATAGAAAGTAATGCAAGTTTATTGATGTAGCACCACACAGACTTACTTATTTCAGTGGTACATGTATTACAGAGAGAAAAAGAGATTTAGCATTTAAAATTATTTTCCTTATTCATTTGACAAATATTTATTGACTGCCTGCTATATGACAAGTCCTATTTTAGGTCCTGAGGTACATCAGTGAACAAAATAATGAAGACCTCATGAAGTTTATACTCTCTTAATTATAGACTTTAAAGCACTATATACACAAAACCACATGTATTCCTACACAGGGTTTTATATATAATTGAGAATATACTGTATTTATTGGGCAATTTAAGGCATCTCCAATGTTAATTTTCAGTAAAATGTAATTTTTAGTAAAATGTAATTTTTGCATTTTTTCCTTAAAACTTAACTCTTGAGTAAGATTTGACTCCACTCTATTTTACTAACAATGGGGAACTACTGAAAATGGTGAACAAGAAAGTGAAACAATATTTGCATTTTGGAAAGAGGACACAAGCAGTGATGTTGTAGGATAGGTGATACCAGGGAGACCTGTTAGGATGCCATTACATTTAAATAAATAAGTAAATAAAATAGGACAATAAGGCAATTGCAATGTTTAAGAATTATTGATATATAGAGAAAGAGGTGTTTAGACTCATTCCTAGGATTCTGCCTCAGATAATGGAGTAATAGGTACAGAGGACAACAACAACAACAGAAAAGATAGGTTAATACAGGTGAAAGCACTTTCATATCCCTATATTTAATAAACATTACAGAAACTATAAAATGCTATGCCAATGAGAGCTGTTACCACATGTTGGCTTTTGCTTTTATTTGTATCTTGAAAAGACTTTCTAGTACTATTTGTAATAGATGGTCATGCCATAAAGCTGATTACGAGTTTCAGTGTTTTAAAGACTCACACTCTGGCTACCTTTTCATTCATTACTCAAAACCACAGACTAAGTTCATAAGGGCAGAGGTAGAAGCCATGGCTGAGTAACGAGAGAATCTAGAGCTGCTGTCAGGAAATCAACTTGTCAGCATTCTTTTAAGGAAATCACATGCTGGCTTATTAAAGTTAATTGCTTGCTGGTACCAAGTTCCTTAGAGCTATCAAAGTCGCTGTGAGAGAGGTGATTAAGACTGTGCTGGGAGCTTGGCAAAGCTGGCTGAATACCATCTCATGTGGGCTTTTAGTTTCAGGGAGACTGCCTCTTTTCTCCCTTTTCTTTCCTTTTTCCCTCCATCCCTTCCTCCTTCTCTCTCTTCTCTTTTTTTTTTTTTCTTTTTCTCCTTGCTTTTCCACCATCCCTAACTCCTATCCTCTACCACATGCCAGCTGATCTACTTAGGTTTTAATTTTGCTCATCTCACATTTGAATGGTATTTTTTGAACATTTATTGACTGGCAGTTTCTAGCCTTGGGAAATACAATCATGAATAACGTGCCCTCTGCACATAAAGAACTCACAGTCTAGAACAGGAAACAGACATCTAAATCTATTATAATATTATACCACAAATTCTAAAGACAGTGTTTGTACCATATACTATGAGAAGATAAAGAGAGAACGTATATTGTACATATGTATGTGTACATTGTCTTGGTGATTATCTAACTTTGGGGATTGGGATAAAAATAGACCATGGAAATATCTCTTTGTATCAGTCTTTGTATCATTCTCTAGAAGGAATTAGCTTATGCAATTATGAGGGCTGGCAAGTTCAAAATCTATAGGTAGATTGTTTAGAAACTTGGGTAAGAGTTGATGTTGCAGTTTGAGTCTGGAATTTGTAGGGCAGGTGGCAGGATAGAAACTGAGGCAGGATTTCTATCTTATACTCTTGAGGTGGAATTTTTTCTTCTTCTGCAGGAAATATGATTTTTGCTCAGAAGGATTCCAATAATGTGATAAGGCCTATTACTTAAAGTGCTTTGATTGTAAATGTTAATCACATCCACAAAACAAATGTCTTCACAGCAACATCTAGACTATTGTTTCACCAAACAAAAGAGTACTATAGCCTAGCCAACTTAATATTCAAAACTGAGCATCACACTGCCTATGTGTGAAAACATTCTCTTAAAAATTTCTATTTTCCATTTCACATTCCCTTTATATCTATGGTCACAGAGATACCAACTTCATGTAATGATGATGCTCAGTGAATATGTTCTGGCTTAAACATAATGAATCAAATAATAATTGAACCAGGGGACTCAATCACAAAGTATGCTGTTTTATTAAACATGAACATATTTCATTAAACATAGTAAACATAAAACATTAAATATAAATCTCACAAAATATAATGAGGACTTTCTTCTCCACCACCATTTAGAAGACAGCGGAACCAAAAATGAGACTCTTTTTTTTTTTTTTTTTGATGTAACAATCTTTGGGATGAGGGTTGGGGGAGGACCTGAGGTGATGAGTAGAAGATAAAAATTCTTTTTGTTCTGGTGGACTGAAGTTGGATGAGACACTGAAAATATATAAAAGTTCTAACTCCTAGATACTTTGAGGTTATTCTCTTGGGATAGTACCTTAAAACTTGACCCTATTTGTCTGATTCTGTCTAAGATGAGGACACTAAATACCTAAGTAGAACCGTGCTTAGACCTAAGGCAAAGGGGTCACTGCCCTGCCCCCCGCATGTTAGAGGGCCCCACATATCACAAATATATGAACATAAATGCCCCTGTCACTTGGTGTCTGGCCTTCAGAACTGGCTCAATGAACATAACCTTAAACATCCACTCTCATGATTAACATGCCCCAGGAAAATGTTTCCCGCAACACATTAGCAAAAGACAACAGAGCTCAAATGCAATGAAAGTGCTCAGGTTGAGCTGCTGTGGGCATCAACTGGAGACAGTGATTTTGTTTCAAAGACTAGGGGTGAAAAGGGGATGGTTTGAGCAGTGTAAGAGAAATGATAAATAAATTAACTTTTCAGATTCTCCTTCTTGGAATAAATGCACTAAATTCTTGCATAACCAAGAATTGTTTTCCAGAGTAGAGCCGAATTTTCTTGCTTCTGTTCATGTTTCATTAGTGGACTTGAAAGTACATACAAATGATCATAATATATTTACATGGTGCCTGAGATTGCATTGTTAAACAATTCATATTACTCTTAAATTTGGTTATATATAGGACTAGAGAAAACATGCATGAAGAGTGCTGTCAATTCTTTATATTGGCAAGCAGGTGTCAAGCAATGTTAAATGTGACTTAAATAAGAAAATAGCAGCTTTAATGGAATATTCTAAAATTAAAATTTGATATTAGTTATATACATATTACTTTTTAATAGGTAATTATGAATATTTAAGTAAAAAAATTGAAGAAAAATAATTTTATTTTTGAATTTCGTATTAATTTTTGATAAAAATATTTGCATTTTTTTTCCTTTAATTAAATTTTTTTTTTTTTTCAAAATCCTTGGATCATCACTGTCAACAATATACAAATTAATTGAAAATCTTGATTATAACAATGTAATAATTTTGATAAAATGCAGGCAAGAATTTAAATTTTATTGAATACATATATAAATGTTTATGAATTATGTTTGTTTTATTTTATTACTCACTAAGTATTGCCATCTCATCAACAGAATACTCAGATGTGTATACCGAATATTAAATTTAGTGTCTTTGATATTTCATCAGCTTTCAGTCATCTAAAAATCATTGCTTTACTTATACTTTTGTTTGTCATTAAGAAATTCTACTTTTTAAGGTACCACAATGATGAACATATTTTATTGAGTTTTTAGTTTTATTTATGACTTTTAATTATTTAGACATGTGGTATGTGGGCCTCCATTTTTACTTTTGTCTTGGATTCTGCAAATGTAGGTGTGGGTTTACTTCCAAACAGTTGAGCCGATGTCTGGGAGAAGCCATCAATAGCCTCAAGTAGCTGCAACTGTTTCAAGAGATGGGTGGCAATTTTTAACCCTTAAACCAGGGGTGGGATGGAGGTGAAATAAGCAATGCCATTTTTATTTCTCTCTTTACCTCTTTGTATTCAGTAAACAGGCTTCATTTTTTTCTTAAAAATTGGTTGCCTAAAATGTTAATTCAGAAAAAAAATTATGCAGGTGGACCTGGAAGAACTGGAATAGGCTGTAAATGAATTATTGAAATTATTTCTCAGAAATTATTCTACAAAAGGGGACATTTGAGCTGGATCTGGAAAGATGAATAGAACTCCTCCAGGTGGATAAATTGTGTGTGGGAAGAGGTGCACTAGGAGAAGGCATAAAAAGCAGGGAGCATTTAGAATATTTCAAAATGTTCAGATGACTAAAACACTGGGTGGGAGCAAGGAAATGGAAAGAGAAGGACTAAAAAACAACAAAAAGGACATACATTTTCCCAAGATCTTGGACATTATTCGTTATATGGTAGGGAATTATGAAAGGAGTTTCAAACAAGGTAGTGATATGATTGGTTTTTCCTTTTAAAGATATCACTTTAGAACCTTGATTTTCAAATTTTAGCATGCATGATAATCACTTGGAGAGTTCTTTGGGACACAGATGGCTGGGCCCCACTGCCAGAGTTTCTGACTCAGTAGGACTGGGTGGAACCCCAAATTTGCATTTTAGCAAATTCCTAAGTGATGCCATGCTGCTGATATGAGAACCAGGCTCTAAGAACCACAGCTCACAAAATGAGGATGAATGGTGAATAGTTCACTGAAGTGAAACTACAGAGAATAGACGAGATAGGGGATTATTACAATAAATCAGGCAATGATAGTGAGACCTTTTATTATAGAAGCAGTGATGAAGGATCTAAATAAAGAGTTTTAGGAAATCATAACTTGACTTGGCGACTAACTAAATTTGGAGGGTGTAGATAAAAAGTTGTGGATGACTCTGTACTAGTTTATTTGTCTTAGGATATATGAAAGAGCCCAAGTTTGTAATCTAGAGAGAAAGTAGTAACCAAAGAGAATAGATTTCCATTTTAATTCCAGGTCATTGGTGTAAAGGTACAACTTAAATGAAGATCATAAAACATTGGATCACCTAGCTTCAGGTATACTAAACCAAAGAAGAGGGAAAGGTCATTTATCTACAGAATACACTACTAGCTCCTTAAGCAAAGGTCTGAAGTAAATATTGTTAACATGTTGATATTTTTGTTAATCTATTATAGTAAACATACCTTCCGAATGATATTAGAGTGTGGTTAAGGACTTATCTTTTTTGAAAAAATGCCTTAAATCTATGACAGAGCAGTCAGAATGAGCATTTTTGCTTCTTGATGCTATCGTTATGTGATTTTTCTCTCTAAATAGTGTGCCTTTATGCTTTTTAATGTTACTTTAGGTTTAGTCGAATTTAATACTATTTTCACAGGGGGAAGGAGACAGGTTCACCCTTAATATTTGAATAGACTAGGGCAAAAGTATAAATGGAGGTTGCCCCTTCCATTTGTCTAAATATGTAGATGTTATAAACCAAGCTAACAGGCTCTTAATTAAAATGTTATTTCTCTACCATCACACACACAAATAGATTCACATCAAATTTTTAAAATATGTGTAAGGGTATTTTTTAGTGCTAGTCTCAGCCTATCAACCAATGTTGTGGTTGGACTGGCCCTCATGGTTCTGATTATGATTGCAAGACTTCGAGTCCTTCAGTAATAACCATCAGAAAACTTTTTCTAAAAATCAAGGTTTATTACTTACAAGACTTGAAAATTACATAGCACACCTGGGGAAGTCACAGAGAGAGAGAGCAGGCAGGCTTAGGGGTTCTGCTTTTATCCCAAGGGTAGGGGCTCAGGGTTTTGTGGGTTTACTCCTTTTTGGTTAATTTAAAACATAAGAACAGGAATTTGAAGTGCAGAAAGAGAAAAAAAAACAAGTGGCACAAAAGGTCAGTTATCAAAATTAACCAAGATCTCTAAAACAATAGAATCTCAGTGGGAGGAGATGATCTGGCTCTTCATCTAGCCTTGTGGCTGCAATGTGTTTATTTAAGAAAACCATCTTTGAAGTGGATGCCTGGGAAATCAAAGCTTAAATCATTCATTTGCATTACAAACAACAACAACAACAACAACAACAATAACAAAAACCTGTCAGGGCCTACCTACCCTACAGCTATGCCTTTTGTATGATTTAAATTTGGCAGTACATCAAGGTGGCTGGATTTGCTTATCATTGTTTATCTCTCTGAGATTTTGATTGATGGGCCTGTGGTAATTGGATGAGCCATAAAATGTAGACAGACATGATTCATACATGTTAAACATTAATTCCATATTTGTATGTTATTTTAGTGAGACTACTAATTAGATTATAATAGTATAGTGTTACGTAGTTTGTGTTCTATTGACAGTAATGATTCAAAGGATTAAAATATAAAACATATTGTATTCAAATGTGTAAAATTTAAACATATATATGCTCAAGAAAGTGTAAAATAAAAAATAAAATTATTTTTACTTTGAATTTTAAAAGTTTTTTCCTTCTACTATAATTTTTTAAAAAGTACAAATTATAATTAATGCATATCAACACAAAATCAAAATTACTTAAAATTTCAATTTTAAGTTTACTAAATCATTAAACATTTTTATATTTATAGTGTTTAGTATCCATTTAATTGCGTGCATAAAGATTTGACATCACATTTTGTGAATGACATGTTTAGATCTGCATATATACATATTTGAGAGTAATATGAATTAACATTACAAAATATTGCTCAGTCACCACATGGAACTGTTGTGACTACTGTAAGGACCTTGGAAACAAAGAATTTAAACAAGAAGGGAGAAAAGAAAATGGATACTCTGTACAACTGAGAAGCAATACTGAATGCAAGAAAATATTGCATTCATCTGAGATGATTTGACAAGATCATGAATTTATCTTTTATTCTTCTCTAAGCACTCCTATTACTCTTATCTCTTCACACTAGGAAGCAGTGTCCTTTTTCAACCCAGACAGCAACCAAAACATACTTCATTTCATTTAGCATACTCCATTTTTGTTTGTTTATTTGTTTATTTGTTTTTTTTTTTTTAAGACATTAAGAAAATGAGCAGCACAGGTTGAGAAACATTTCTCTGTAGCCTCAATGTTTTTACCTTGGGAAGCCAACGTTTATGCACCCATGAGTGCTGTTCCATATAGCAAGGAATGAAGGGCAGAACATACTGGTAGGCTTTCAGTGTCGAGTACTAATACTGGTATTTTAGATACTTTAAAAGAGAAACATACTAAATCATGACTTTCTTTTTCTCAGCACTTTGCACTTGACTCTCTCCACAAAGTGATCTCTTAGAAATATCTGTTGTTTTGTAGAAGAGATGTTCTCAGTAGGTTTTCAAACTAGAGAAATCAAAGAAAGAATAAATCCCTTATACAATTAGAGTATTGTGTATAAAATATATGGTTAAAGAAAGGCCCCTAGGAAGCTGGAGGTGAGGCTAGCGGAGGAGGCTAGAAAGGGGAGAATGTAGTGAGAAGACCTTTACTGGGTATGTTGAAAGGAGGGAAGGAAGGGAAGGAAAAAGGACCATGGGAGGTGGACGGAGGTGGGGAAGGAGGAGGAAGAGAAGAGGAGAAAGATAAATGGAGAGGTGTGTGGGAATAAAAGACAATAAAAAATTTGTGGTTTACTTTTAAGATATAGCAAGGAATCCAGTGTCACAAGAAAGGAGTGAATGAAGGAGAGAGCAATAGGAGTTGAGGACGAGGACAGATGACACAGGGCCTTCCTTATTAGCATATTGAGTACGCTGAATGAAATATGATGCCATTGGAGAGTTTTGTTGAGAGGAGTGACTTGGTTTTAAATGATGATTCAAATATGTTTTGAAGTATAAAATTGAGGTGGGCAAGGATAGAATCAGGAAAATTCTGGATTACTAAGAGTCTGGACTCCAGAGGTAACAGAGTGAGACTCTGTGGTGGACCTGGAAGATTCCAGCGCAGTTTTGTGGTGGTGTGAGATGACAGTGTTGCCAGGATATAATCCTTTAGTAGAAGACTAATGACCCATTGCTGTAAATTGAGCTTCCACCTTAGGGTGGTCATTTTTATGAATATCTTTAATTAAGATCTTTATAACGGTGAAGACAAAAACCAAAAAAACAAAAGGTCCTGCAAGGACCATGCTTGAAAACACTTAAAGTACCAAACTTTTTAATATTGTCACGTGAGAGAGGTTTTCTGGTTTGAGTTACTTTTGGAACCAAAACCCCAAAGGAAAAGAGCCACTAGTCATTAAGAAGAGAGATGGGAAGTGAGGCAATTGCCAGACGAAGGTGAAATTCCTGCTAGTTAACACTGATAGAGTCAGAACTAATTTAGAAAGACATTGGAATTTATTTCTGTTTGGTAAAGAGGGGAAATACGATATGGGCAGGTGAAGGGAAGAGAGGAACCCAGATCATAGAACCCTGCTAGCTTTGTGGTTCTTAGGCCTACTGTCTGGGGCTAGAGTCCGTATCTTGATGGTTTTGGAAAGTGAATGGAAGAGTTTCTTGAGTATATGGAAAATTTTTTAGTTAAGGTATTAGTATACTAATAAAAATTTACCCAGTTTCCTATCCAAGCATCCATCGTTTCTCATTGCCCCCAGGGAGAATACCTGGCAAGTATTTCCTGGATGTTAAAAAAAAAATGATAAAGAAATATGAAATAAGTATTTGGGTAATTTTATGCTCTCCACAGTTGTTATTATCATATAGACACATTCTAAAGGTTATGTGCTTATCTGTGGTGCAGTCTAGCATAGGAAGCTGAATGTGAGATGTCTTTTCTATTTGTACCAGAGGAAATGTAAAATAAAGTCATTCAGCTTGAAACTGTGTTGCTCAATTTTAAGCAAGGTTTTTATTATGCTAGTATAGTGCTCCAAAGGAAAGAGACCCACTGTGGTGTGTTAGCATTTGTAGACCAAGCAGAGTTGATAATGTATTCAAAGTTCTTTTGCCAGAGAGAGAGAGAGAGAATTTTGACTAATTGGTCGACATGTTAACTTCTCCACATAACTACCTTCTTGAACAGTCTTGAAATATCAGAGCCAAAGGCAGCTCTTTGAGACAATAAATTCTTACTTAATATATAAGTCAAATGTTTATCTCATATATTTCTTTCATCGTTTTCTTTTTCAGAAATTAGAAAACCCTGTACTCTAAACCTCCAAAAGGTTTAGATATAATTTTGAAGTTTTCTAATTTTCAGAAATTAGAAAACCCTGTACTCTAAACCTCCAAAAGGTTTAGATATAATTTTGAAGTTCACATGTTTTTTAATTCATTGTGAATCTTTGCTTGTTATATGTTTATTATTAGCATTTTCAGAGAACCCTCCACCATATTTCTCTTTCTAAGATTTATGGCTAAGAAATATCAACTTATAGAATATAAACAACTATATTGGCTTTATTTCAGCTATACCAGTGTTAGACCCTAACAAGAAGACATTTTCGGTGTGAGGGAGGTTGTGGCTTAGGTAAGGTGGGTGAGGCCAGAAAAGATGTCTGAGTATGGGGTTGGGAGGAGTCAGACAGGAAGAGTGGAAACCATCAGCCAAATATTCTCTTAAAGTATAAAAATAAGAACTATAAAAAGTACAGTCAACCAAATAATCTTAAATTATGTTTAACAGAATAAGCAACATAACGAATTACAAGGAAGACAAAAGCAGATTGAATACAAGATGTGAATGATGGACATTAAGGATGATTTATTGTTAGAAGGGTCAAGTGTTTAAATCTATACATTAATTGATTTTCATGATATAGACTTATTTACATTGTTTCAATCTTTTTTGAAGTTTCTGAAGCTAAAGGTTAGGGTTTGTTTGTGTTGTTTATCTTGCTAGAGTTTCTTGAAGAAACTAATTGTGTGTTCTAAGTTCCATATTACTTGACTGTACAGAGATTGTTCTAACAAGTAAATCACTTTGAGGCTTATGTCAATTGGTAGAAAACCACACTATTTTTATCTACTGCAAATATCTTTGAAAGTAGGTTTCCACATTATCTACTTCAGGCGGCTAAACATGAATCAATTTATCTATACCTACAGTAGAAGAAAAAGTGTATTTTGACATGAACTAATAGTTTTTTAAAGGTTCTATGACAAAGCGCAATAAGATTAGTAGTATATTAAACAGATATTATAAAGATAGAATCTGATAAATGTTTAAAGAAGTAGAATCATTTGTAACATACCTGATACAAAGAGAATTTCAAAACTATAATTGGTACAAATCCATAACAAAGTTTTAAGATTAGTTTCAATCTCGAATTGCAAATAACTCAAATAATTATTTCGTTCTTATCTCAAATTATATTTTGTAATATTTTGAAGTGTATTTCAAATGTTTCAAATTATTATTAGAAGCATGTATTTCAAATATATGTTCAAATACATATTGAATTATCACAGAGAACTTCAGAAAAAAATACTTATTAAAAAATTTTGCATTTCATTATAAATGCTTCAGAAGCTACATACAAATGTTTTCTAAAAACTCAGTTTACCTTATTGTTGAAGGTTTCTTTACACAGAGTTTATTATATCTCAAATAATTTAGACCATTTTATCATTCTGTCAGCAAAGCCTGTAATTAATGATAAGTAAAAGTTGAGAAACCAAACCCTTTATCAGTTAGAAAAATATTTTCTCAAAAGGGGAAAGCTGGGCTTTTGGGATAAACCAATCTCTTGACTTGTTTTCTCATTTGCAATTGTAAATAGTTTTAAATAGTTTAAGTCAGTGCTAATCATGTAATTGCCCTTGTAGAAGAGTAAAAAAATCTTGAGGAAGTGATTCTGTTCTGAACTTGAGAAGACATGCAGAAAAAGAGGTGTAGTGTAGAGACATCATCTTCCAGACTGGGTATGCCAGTGACTGCCATAAACATTTTAACGTTTCTGGATTCAGGTTTCACATCTGTTAATGAAAGTATTTGATTAGATTGTTTTAAGAAGTTTTTTAATTCCAACGTTCTATGTTGCTACAATTGACCTTAATCTCAGAAGATGGACATATGGACTTTATTTTTATAACTGCTTTATTGAGGGAGGGAGCAGCATATTGTGTTATCAGTTTCCTAATTTCTAATAGTTGGCATTTCAAATATCATAATTGTATTTTTCTTCCTCACTAGAATGGTGAGATTTTACATCTTAGGGTTCTGATTTGGTTATTAAAGAAAACATGAGTGAGGCTTTTAATCAGCCACAGTCGTTGATACATTTTCAAGCCTTTCAATATGTAAGACACCCTGTTTCACCAGACCTGGAAACCTTAAAGAGTAGGCACTGAAATGACTGTGCATTGCCCATGCATAAGAATATGCATACTAATTGATCTGATTTTAATTCTTGTTCATAATAACCAACAGTAACTTTGGTATAAAACACAATTTTATAGACAACATAAGTGAGTGGAGAAGTAATGAGAGGAAGCAAATATTTGTTCACATAAGTCATAAACTCAGGTATTCAAAAAATTAACTTTTTTCTTCTGAATAATTTTTATTTTGAGACTGAATGGCAAAAATCGAACTTTCGCCATTTGGGAGTTCTCTCAGCTTTTCCTTAGGGTTCTGACTAATTTCTTGGAGTTTTCATAGTGCCAAGGAGTAAGGACCTCTGCAAGTTGTCCTCACCCCTTGGCACTAATCCATGCAAGTTGCTGCTGAATCAACACTGAGGTGGGTCCTGTACTCAGAGACCTATCTCAGCTATGTCAAAATCCCTTTGACATATGGACTCACGTTCCTGTGCCACATAAAGGAGATTCTGTGGATGATTGTAGTCCATATGAGAAGGCACAGAGCCCAGCCATGATACCTTGAGATCTTGTTTATTTTCTAGTCTTCTTCAATGTCTCTGCGACTGTTGTTTATCTTTGGAATTCGATCTGGAGGAAATGGGATCTGGGAGAGAGCACATATACCAGATCCCTCCTGTGGAGACAGGGCGAAGGCTTTTTAACACTTAAAAGTTACTACTTTGTACTATACATCACTTCCCTGATGTGATAAGTACAGAATTAACAGTAAGTAGAACTGGGGAAGAAAGAAAATATCAGAGGTAGATGAAGAAATAGAAAAAACAAAGACACATTGGTTAATATTTCCACAGTAGTAGACCACCAAACAATGGGTAACTCTCTATGAATGGAATTTGTTTTCCTGGGAGTGGTGGATTCCCTGGTTAAGGAAGCAGAGACTGGAGCTAGCTGGGAAGCTTTAAGAGAGAGTTTCACACTGCCTAGGTGGTTAGACATGATAAAATTTTAGGTGATTTCTCGTTCCAAATTTAATGATACTAATTAAAAATGCTATTTGAGAGAACTTTATCTTTCCTGGAATTTCCTGACAGTTCTCTGGCTTGTTATGAACTGAACCGTGTGTCCTTCCAAATTCATATGTTGAAGCCAGAATCCCTAGTACCTCAGAAAGTGACTGTAGTTGGATATAAGGCTTCTAAAGAGGTGATTACATTAAACAAGTCTGTTAAACTGGGCTCTAATCCAGTGTGACGTGTTCTTATAAGAAATTTTGACACACAAGGACATCAGGAATGTGTATACATGGAGGAGAGAGAGGTCATGTGAGGACAGAGTGAGAAGGCAGCCATCTGCAAGCCAAGAAGGGAAGCCTCAGAAACAAAGCAAAACAAAACAAAACAAAACAAGTAAACCTACTGACACCTTGATCTTGGGTTTTTAGTTCCAGAACTGAGAAAATATGATGTTATTTAAACCACCTAGTGTGTGGTTTTTTGTTATGACAGCCCTAGCAGACTAAGATACCTCTATATAATTGTTATATCAGTCTATTTCTCAGTTTTATGCCTTGTATACCATGGCCCCCAGAACAGAGTCTTGCTAGAGTTAATGTTTAGTACTATTGAGTGTGCTTTCCAGTTAGTGGCATCATCATTTCCAATAAATGCTTGGGATTTTACTGTTTCCGTAAAACTTATTTTGACCTTTTATTGGTCTTCCGAAAGCAGAAACCTGCCAAGACCCTAGGTTGTGTGACTTTGACATTATAAGAAGTAGAAAATTAATTGAAATTTTCTACCAGTTAAGAATGAATAAACCAGAACAATTTGTCCTAAATGTAAAATGATAACATTCTAAGAAGGTATAACTATATTTCAGTCCTGCTTGTTTTAGATATTTTTCTAAGGAGGTACAATATGGAGACTTGGAGAGTATTGTCCGTAGTGATTGTCTACATCCACAGGAGTTGCCTAGTTAACTCTAACTGATACATGGAATATATTTTTGGAAAAAGGTAACTCACTCTTATACACATTATTATTTTTTTATCATCCATACACTTTTCCCCCCAAGTGATTACTACTTTGAGTTAGTTTCTTTTCTACTAAAGGAAATGTTTCTGTTAGAGTCTCTAATCCATGGGTGTAATGTTTAGGATGGCACTAGTAATGGGTTAGAATCAATGGGAAAGACACGGATGAATTCCTGTAACTTAGATTAATCACAGAATAAATCAGCAAACCTTTATTTAATGTCTACCATGCTAGATGCTAAAAAATGATACCCAGAATATGAGAGAGAACCCTGGCCTCACCTCACAGGGTTTAAGATCTAATTGGGAAGAGAAAATATAACACATTAAAATGTAATTATTACATATAACTATGAAAATAGTTATTATCTAAAATGCACTGTGTCTATCATCACTTAGGCATTCATTTTGTAGTTCCTCTTTCTCCATACTTTGTATAAGGTGAATATAGATTTCATACGAATCAACCTTATTAGACATTAACAAAATGATCAAATAATGAGTTGATCTAACTGAAATTTGTTTTACTGACATCAACAATACATCTATAATATTCTTATCTTGGGACTTTAAAATTAATAGAGTTTTAAAAGAATGATTTATTCTTTATTTAAATACGCATTATTAAATGCTTGTGCATATGTGTTTATTCTCGTTTATTTTAAACATTCTCTTCCATATTTTTAGTATTGATATTATTTTAACATCTTTCTATGTGTCTCTTGTCTTCTATACTAATTCTGTCATCTGTATACACTGTAGTCTTTTGCAATATCTCTTTCCTCGTGTTTTTATATCTCAAGCCTTGGTTCTCCCTTGCAAATTTCATAACGGATTCTACTGAGCTACTGTCTCATTACAGTGGCTGCAAATCTTTTCTTTCTTTTTGTGTGGACATCTATAGACAAGCAGGACCTATTCTTCTATTTATGCTTTGGTGTACTCCCACTTTTCATATGGACTCTGCCTGGTGGGACTGACTATTTATTCCATATCATTCATTATGTTTCTTAGAGTAAAGGATTATCTTACTAACAGTGCTATCATGAAGACAATTTCTCTAAAAAGTAAACTGACTTGTTCCTTCTTATTTCAATCACTTTAAAAGTTAGATTTTTGATCATTTTCACATACTTAATAGATGTAGCAGTGGCTTCTGTGTCTTACTTTTTTAACCCACTGCTTCTCAGTGTGTTTATGTATACAGACAGCAATATGCTCAGAAAATAGAGGAATCTTTTTCTTTGAAGTCAGAAAGTCCTCATCCAGAAGCTAGGATAAAAATGGGTTTTACAGTACTTGCATAGGGAGAGAGGTGAAATTACATGATCTAAGTAGAAAATATTAACTATCTTCTGAGAATAATGAGTAGATTGATTACAGGAAAGCAGAGTTTTAGAGAGAATATCAATTATTTGTTGAAGGGAAAAAAGTAAGAAGGAATGAAAGAAGGACAGAGGGAAAGAGCAAGTAAGGACAAGAGAAAAAGCAAGAAAGGACAAGTAGCTTAGAATCTGAATAAAGACTGAAGAGTTTACTTTCTGTTTTGCTGGCAGTGAGGAATTTTGGAATGATTTTACTGCACACTGATCATATACAGAATGCTATTCTAGGTACTGAAGAGGTTTACCACAATAGTATAAGATATCACAACATGAACTAGGGCTATGCCCTGGTAACAAAAGAGAAGGAGCACAATACGCTAATTGAATAGAGATTTAACTGAGAAAATGTACTTTCTATAAAAGGATATCAAAGATGACTCTGGGACTGGAAACTATTTGTGTCCAGGAAGATCATATTGCTTATGATTTGGAGGAATACCCATTTTATAGAGAAGAATATGAATTTTTATTTCAAACCGGAGTTAGAAAGATCTGGTTGGTCTAGAAATGAAGAGATGAAAGTTAGGAGAAAAACCAATGTAACCAAGTACCAGTATCTTTAAAAAGAGCAAAGAACATAGGAAAAATAGAGTAAAAGAAGATAAAATAATTTATAAAAGGAATGGGACTTCAGCTTCCAAACATGATGGAATAATAAACAAATCCACAATTAAAATCTACAATTAAACTTGTAGATTTTAACACCTTAGTATCAATAATTGATAGAACACATGAGCCAAAAAATCAGTAAGAATTTAGACAACTAGACTGACATTATCATCTAAATTAACCCAACTTTTATAGAGCTGTCCATTGAATATAGTAAAATATAAATTATTTTTAAGTACACACAGAATATTTACTGAGACAACTGATTTTCAACAAAGTGCAAAGGCAATTCAGTGGATAAAAGGTAATCATTTCAACAAATGTTGCTGGAACAATTGGCTGTCTATATATAAAAACAATAAACTTCATGTATTGAATTGTATACTTTAAATATGGGCAGCAGTTTATTTTATGCCAATTATATCTTAATGAAACTGTTAAGAAATAATAGTATTTCTATAGTAGTATGAGAAAGAGAAGAAACAAGAGTAACAAAATGAAGAATAGCATTAATTAGCTATATAAGGGCATTATATTACTTTCTCCAGGCCTGAGGTATACATGCTTCTGCCCTAGTACAAAATTATGTGTTCTTGATCATGGGTACAGAATTAGGTAACGAATGTTCCTAAATTCTAATATTCATTTTCTGATGGCACCTTGCAAACTGAACAACTTAGACTAGGGCATGTTTTTCCTGTTATAATCAACTTAGAATCACTTACACATTTAAAATGAAACAGAGCCATTCCCTTCCCCCTGCAACACAAATATTAATAACAAAATAGTGTGGATTCATACTCCCTGACAACCTCATTACCATTTGAACATTCAATCTGAGGTAGATTTTTCATCTTGAATGTAAAGTGACATATTCTAGGACTTTGTATGTGTAATATTTCTTTTCATTGTAATTCTTCAATGTGGTTTTTCAGATCATTTCATGAACTGTTTAGCTTAAAATTCCCAGCCTTCTGAAAATTATCTAAGAGAAGACCTGTCTGTGGATTTCAGACCTGAATTTGCCCAGTCTCATGTATGTTTTTTTCAAATGGTTTCTCTATTGCTTCTGATATGATAACCATCAGGCCGGCCTGATAACTTAGCTGACTCAACCTTTATTCACTGCTGCTTCTCCAGCAGTGCCGCAGGAAGTAGTTTCCATTGTAGACCATTAGAATATGGGTCTTAGTTTAACAAGGATTTGGAATAGAGGTACCCTGGAATATTCTTCCACGCTTACACCAAATTAAAGCCTATAATATTGATTTGACGCCCATCGTGTTGTTCAAAGTGGTTTAGAAGAGAGACTTGTATTTTCAGATGGGTTTTGGCATGTGTTTTTATCATGACCCTGTTAGATTTTCCTTTAGGTCACAACAGAGGAACATCTATTTGATCAGAACCTGAGATTCTTATTTGTTGAGTAAAGAAATAGCCACCTGCCAAAGCTTTAACCGTCTGGTATCATCTGTATATGTTTTCTGTATCATAGTGTATTCTCCAATATTATTTTTATTATTTCTTTGATTTCTTTTTTAAGCTTGAGAAGCATATTTGGAATCAGTCCAATTTCCTCTGCCTTCAAATCCTTCCAAATATACTCTTCTTTCTGGCCTGATTAATTCCTACTCTTACTTGCATCTTCCACTTTCACTGAGAGATCTGAAGTGTGATGTTAAGCACAGAGGCCCTGGAGTCAGACTGCTGGTACTCAAGTAGTTGCTCTTCCAGCTACTGTGTAACTCTCATCATGTTGCTGAACCTCTTTGTGCCTGAGTCTTTTTTCTATAAAATGGGAATAATAATAATAATTACCTCAAAGGTCGTTGGAAAGATTAAATGAACGTAAGCCCTTTGACTGGGGCCTGGTTCACAGTAAGCATGAATAAATGTTGGAAAAGAATAGTTCTTAGTTTTATTTATTTAAAAAAATCTACCACATAAAGTATAGAAGGGCCAGAGTCATTGTGTATATGATAATATATGTGTTTGTGTACAACATACATATATGTGTGTATAGAGACATATAGACACATATGTGAAGTATGAAGTATATATTCTTCTGCTACTCAAGCCAGCCTGCTTACTTTTTATTTGAATTGAAAACAAATGAAATTCTTAAAATGATCCAACAAAATAATATTGCTTTTATTAGTGTCTTCATATCTTGATATTCTCAAATATCACTACATTGCTTGAAATGTAAAACGATGAATTTATTGGATATTTTTCTTTATGTCCTGTGCTTTTTCTTTTTAGCTAATACGATCATGAATTTAATGCCCTGGCCTTATCTCCTACTGTCTCCCTTGTTTTATCTCTCAGGAATATAAGCTTTAGGACCTGATATCATTATATATCTATTTGTTAGTTCAGAGTTTCATTTTGTCATATGATTTTACATCTTAGGTGAACTTTTTTTTTTTTTTTTTTTGCTGTTTCTGGACAGTTTCTTCTACTATTTCAGTACAATTTTATCTTCTGAGTGTGATACATTTGTGATACTGATGAGAATTATGAATCTTACACAAGAATCTTCCCACTCCACCACCATATGAAGTACTACTTAATGTTTTTTATAATCTTTGCCACAGGCATTTCACATCTCACTTCGGATGCCACCTGCAGGTATTTTAGGTAGGTGATAGATTGAAGGGATAAGAACACACACATATATTATAAGACTGAATAAGTTATTGGCTAAATTTGCCAAGAATACAAAATCTCATCAGAAGTGGAATGGCCATGTGAGGAGGAGCAGATGCATCATTTCTCAACAGAACTGCCTGTGGCACTTATGGAGAAAAATATTTTACCAGATATGAAAAGCTCAATTCTTCCTAGACCACTTCTCTTTTTTGCATAGGACTTAACATCTGGAAGATTTTTACATTAAGAATATGTGAGTCTGTTTAAGGGAATATTTACAAATATCAAGTTCTGGTTATGAAAAAAATGCTCTCATTAAGATCTCATTCTGACATGAGTAAGAAACAGAGCTGGTTTCCATATATCTCTTAAATTTTTTTATTTGCATATTTTTCAAAATTGGAAGCCCGTTTTCTTGGAATGGCAGTCAAAATAGTCACCTGAACCTTCTAAAAGAACAAGTGGCTTATAGAGATAAAAATATCATTTTAAATAAAACATTGGCCTGAGACAGTCTAGCAATGCTTATGATGTGGTTAAAACCAAAGAGCCACAATATTGTTAGCAGAGTTTATACACACAGCTCTCTTGTGTAGTTTTAATATATTTCTTGCAATATCCGTTCACAAATCCTTGAAAGCTACTTCAAAGAGGTAGTCTCAGGACAGTCTTTTCATGTACTGAGAATTCAGCTTTTTAAAAAATATTATGTTTTAATTTATACTCATAATAAAATTCATAGAGAAGCTCACTGGGCATTTTTAAAGCTTTCAGTCATTGGAAATATTGTAATTTCAAGCCACCGGCTATGTAAGATGCTACTTCCTGCCATTTCCCTGAAACTACTCCTTTGAAGTAGTTTTCCAAGGTTTGATAAACAAACATAGTCACTATATACACACATATATATATACATATGCACTCATATTCTGTGCACAGATGTTTGTGTATATAATTTTTTTTCTCAAGATTAATTTATTTGAGGTGAAATATATATGTATACATACACATATATATGATACATAATTGTTTTCTTTTGCATTTATTTTCCATACCCCAATATAGTTTTCCCAGTTGTCCTGTCTGACTAATGAGAATCGTCAGTTTTGCTTTCTGATGTCAAAATTTTCTGCAGATCTGTATACATGGTAAAAAATTAAATTTATTCAGAGAAGAAGACATTTTTGTTTCCTTTTTTAAATGCAGTGAATGCAGTCACAGGTTCTCCAAGTATACTTTGTAGATGGGCAATTTTTTTCTAACAATTTCACCTTGGTATCTTGGAAGATTGAACATTAAAAAATCACTGAGAATTTTATAGTTAAATGGACCTAAGCAGGGAGAAATCTGATCCACTAAGAATGCATTAGATGATTAAGAGTCTATTTTCTCATTCTAACTAGAATTAGTACTATTTTTCCTCATCACTATTTCCTTTGCCCAAAGGAATATCTCTAAAATTTCACTTTTAGTGATGGGATCATAGCAGGGAGTAACCTAACAATTGGGAAAATAAGTTAGTTAGCCTTAGAGGCGTTCTCATATTTATTACATCATTATGTACCAAGAAGTTTTTATGACATGTTATTTAAATACATATTGCCAGCCTGGAGGTTTAAACGGTGGATAGTCTATAATGAGATATTATATTTTCAGTTTTTCCATCTCCTTCTGACTTAAATATACGCCTATCAGAAAGACTGAAAGTGATATAGTAGATAACATTTTTTAATTATAAAATGAAAAATATGTCCTTGAAATGCTGATGGCATCTAAAAAAGCTTAGAAAACTCACTATATGTTGCTTTTCCACTTAAAAGTTGAAGTGAAATTAAAAAAAAAATAGTATTGGTTTTTCTGATTAAAGGTGATTTCCATTTTGATAAAATTGTTAACCTTGTTGTACCTGACATTTCAAAAATGGTACATATCTGTTAATTATCTTTAGGACATAGTTCAGAAGCAGCCATATTTTATATAAGTGTTAGCGCCATCCCAACGTCTCAATGACCTGAAGTTCTCGCAAGGACACAGCTCTATTTTGGAATAAGGATGCTTGAAAACTAGTTAGAAAAACATATTTTTATTGACCGTCCCTCACTTCTTTTTCACCCCGTTTGGTCAAACTATCCCCATTATTTCTGAACTACACAGAAAGACCCCAGAATTTGTATTGCATTGATTTTCTTATGAATTCGAAACCTCTCCTGTTTCATGCTATGAATTAATCATAAAATTTTAAGCAGGAATCTAATTTGTAAGATCAGATGGGTCAATAATAGTATTAAAGAAAAGCAATCCCATTTTTGCCTTCTTATGTCTCTCTATCTCAATACACTTGTGACAGGATCACTTCTTTCCTTGCAACAAATTGTGGGAATGACTTTCATTATAGATCTAGAGCCATTCTCAACCAACTTTCAGGCTGCTAAGTTAGCCTATTCCTACTTGTATTACAGAGGTTATTTGAGAAATAATAATAGCTTCTATACATTTTGCTTCCTATGTGAACATTACACATGCTTTCTCATTTCATTTAACTTTAAACTTCTAATTTTCTCTGGGAAGTAGGAATTTTCTTTTTCCAGTTTTGGAGGTGAGAGAGCTAAGGTTCAATTTTCAGTGGAGGGAAAACCAAGATTCTGTTTTGCCCAAGGAAACAGATGCCTACTTAAAAGCAAAAGCCAGGTTTGCCTGATTCAAAAGAAGCCCAGCCTTGCTTGTTTTAGTTCCAAGCCACAGTGCCAGGGAGGAAGGAGTCAAACATGCATGTAACTGTATTTCCCTTTTGAGGAAGAACAGATGATGTGTCCAGCCTTACATAGCAGTCTATTTAATGTGCTTTTTTTTGAAAGGAATAAAAAAATCCTTTGAAATATCTCTGACATTTTTTTCCCTGACACGGAGGATAGAACATTTTGGATAACAAAGTAATGAATTCCTGTAGGTGCCATAGACCTTTCAGCAGTCCTATATTTTATAGTTAGTAAATAGACAAGTGTGTTTTTTTTGCCTCAGTTCAAAATAAAATCATTTTAATGAAGAAATCTCATACCGAAACAATCTGTGTACATTAATAATAAATGAATTCTGAAAGGAATTTAAAATAATTTCTGAAGAGGCATGAAAGGAAATACCAAATTTAAAAGGAGCATTTCCTATTTTTGGTAATTGTAATAAGAATTTATTCTTTACTTATTGCTCTTAATTCCCATTGTGCTTTGTCTCTTTGTGAACCATTGAAATTCACACATGTAGATTATAGAATGCAATTATTTTATAGTAGGGGCAAATTATGGCCTGAAGGGTCCAATCCACTTGTTTGTGTATGTCTTGCAACCTAAGGATAGCTTTTATATTTTTAAATAGTTGAAAAAAATCTAAAAGAGAATATTTTGTGACACATGAGCATTATATGAAATTCAAAATTCAGTATCCATAAAGCTTTTTTAGAACGTAACCTGTGCCCAAGTCCCTCCTACAACCTATTTCTAGAGCCATTGGTGAACCCTTACAATCACATTCAATATTTAACTGTGCTCACATACTGACATACACACATGCACATGTGTACATGCATACTCATATGCAAACCTCGTCTTCCTTATTTTGGAAGGATGGTTTGTATATCCTTAAGGCACTTTTGTCTAATTTCCCTTTTGCAAATTTTCCTGGGCCTAATACTCATCAACCTTAAATTTTTATTCTCTGCAGCTTCATTGCTATCCTCTTTCCCTATTTTTAATTTTTAATTTCCCAAAGTTTTAAAACAATGGTAAAGAAATGCAGATCTATAAGATTTTGCCTTCTCTGTGTCCTTTTTTATTCTGTTTGTGGCAGTAGGTCACAAGTTTTAGAAATACTCTGAAACCCCAGCTGCATCAAGGTACTTATCTTCTCATTTTTTTCCTGTCTCCCACATAGTCTTGCTATATTCTCCTTTATTAGTGGTCTCATTACTTTTTGATAATAGCAGTAGCTACTCATCGTCTTATTATTTAGTAGACTCCACTTGTTATTTATGATTTACAAAATTATTGTACCACTCATTAAGAAGTAAAGTGACATTCAATATCATTAATATGTCAAAGAGCTTTGAGATGTCTAGTCAGTTTCTTTAAACTGTTCCAAGGATACTTGAGCCACTGGAAAACTGACCACAGTATTTTAATATGATCTAATTTGTATCACATCTTTAAATTTTCTTTTATGTTAATATTGATAGAAGTGACTAACAAATAATTGGGATCATTATTCTAAAAGTCCATTTAAACGTCATTCAGATAAAAATCATTATTAAATGGTAAAAATAGTTGAAATGGAACAAACACAAGGCAGTTTCTAATGGATTAATCCTTTCCTTTGAGTCACCACTTTTGCAGAGAGCTTTATGTGATAGTTGTCTATGCCAAAAAAAACCCTTTAAAAGGATATTTTTTCCTAATAATAATCGATTTACTGCTCTGTGCCAGACTCTCTTCTAGGTTTTGGGAGATACACAAAATAGGCATTCAGTCCTTATTATATGGCTTTCATTTTAGAAATAGTCTGGCTAGGTGACAGAAAGTAACTGATGACTATGCTACTGTAGATGGTGTCAGAGAAAGCCTCTATGAGGAAGTGACATTTGCTCTGAGACCTGACTGATGAGAAGGAACTAGTTATGGGACTATTGGAGAAGGGGAGGGCAGAATATTTTAGGGAGAGAGAACAGCCCATGAAAAAATCCTATAGGATGAAAACAACCATGAAGAGTTTAAGGCAAGGAAGAAGGCCAGTGTGACTGTAATATGATGAGAGAAGATAGGGTGATGATGATGAAGGAAGTAGGCAGAAGAAACATTTGTATTTTATTCTAAAATAGAATGTTTTGTATTTTGTTTTTGATCAAAAGGGCAACGTGATTTGATGATACCCAAATACTTGCTCTCATTTTTTCTTCACTCAGATATCTAAGAGATACTCCTTGCTCTCTGCCATGTAAGTCCCATTCCCTTCTGGGTCTTTCATCAGGGAGGTGGTCAAAAAAGAAGCTGTAAGAATCTTCTTTTAGATCCAATACTTTTTTATTTTTATTCTACCACTTTTTTTTTTTTATCTAGCATCTTTTATTCTCAGAACATCTCACTTCATACTCGACAAAAATCTCTCTTTCTCCCCACTTTCAAGCTCAACAAACCTAAAAACTTCAACACATTTAGGAAGTTATCCTGCAGATCTTATAGCATAATTGGCCCCAATTTCATTTTTTTTCTACTTCCACTAATTATGAAATATGTGAAATGTCCAAAAAATAAAACATAGCCTATCCTCTTCATTAGAATATAAGTTTCTAGAAAGTAATCACTTTCTTCCATATGTTCTGAATTTCAGAATTTAGCTTATTAAATGTTATGGGTGTGTATGGATAAAGAGACAATAAAGATCAGGGTTTTTAGGGTGAGAATGGAGGTAGAAGAAAGAATTTAGAATAATTCATATTCTCCTTGGTTCTCTCCTTTTACCTCTGCATTTTATCGCCTGTTTGTAATTCATTTAATGATTAATTTATTATGTTCTTACATATTCTAGGGACTTATTTAATAATGTAAGATATATGTTAGTAAACAAAATAAGACTCTCTGAAGTCATGGAGCTTACATTCTAACAGAATGTAGAAAAAATAGGATATAAAGATATTTCTTAAAATGTTGTTATCATATCAGGATGGGTATGCATCCACTGAAACTCACTGTGAAGAAATTGAGAGAGTCAACAAGATAAGGTAAAAACATACATGTCTTAAGTTTATCATTTTTTGCCTCTTTTTTCTACATCATTTATGTGTTTGTTTATTTATTTTTTCTTTCTTTATTTTCCCATATTATTTTATAGATAGAAAAGTACACTTTCCTGTTTCTTCTTACTTGGTACATATTCTCTTAGTACATACAGACTTTTTTAAAATTCTGTCTTTGTTACAGTGCTTCAAACAATACATGTTTTCTGATATATTAAAGATATTGAGTTCTTTAGGCTTAAAATATTTCACTAATCTGAATATAGGACATAATCCTTTATAGTTTAAAAATTAATTTAAATTATTGATTATTATGATAGAAAAATCATCTTCAACCAACTTAAGCAAATAAAGAGGATTTATGGGTTTGTCCTCCATAAAGTCTGAGTCTTCATGCAAGCATGGTTTCAGGGATTCAAACAGCATCCTCATTATTTGGTTTACTTCCATCTCTCAGTTCTACTTTATGCTATGTTGGTTTAATTCTCAAAATATACATTGTGATTTCCCATTGTTCTAAGCATCCCCTCCCACTTACCCTTTCTCTGCTTCCAGGAGAAGACATGTCATTCACACTACATAAATCTGTGTATCACATTTCCTTGACTGCAGTCATTGGTTCAGAGAGTGGCCTGTTGATTAATCAGAGCAAACTAGAAAGAAGTTGACATTTGCTAGGAGAGCAGAGAGAAAAAAAAAGACAGGCTCATCTCTTTTTGCTGGAATTTGAAATTGAGAAGAATTGTTCTTAGAGCAACAGGGAATCACTCCATATATTATGAGGATTAAACCAACATAACATAAAACAGAGTTGAGAGATGAAGCGAAACCAAGTGCAGAAGATTCCATTTGAGTTCCTGGGGCAAGATCTAAACAGTGACCAAAACTTTATGGAAGATGGGCCAATAAATCCCTCAAATGGCTTCAGCTAGCTTGAATTAGTTTTCTATTATAACATAAATTGTCTTTCCTGAAATAAAACTATGAAAATTATAAAGTGGTATATCCTATATGTAGATCAAAAGATTTTGAGCTCAATGTTTTATAAAACCATAAAAATTTAGAGCTAGGAGAGATTTAGTACATCCCTTCATCTAATCCCCACCATTTACAGTTAAGTGAATGAAGAATCAGTGAGGCTAAGTAATTTTCTCAATATCTCAGAAAGTACCAAGGTAAGCAGAAGCATCCATGTGCCATGGCTTCTAGTTCTGTGCTGCTTCCAGTGCTCTACGCTTTAATTTTGGTAAAAAATTGTGGATGTATAAAAATAATTTTGGGTCATTTTTTAATCTTGTTTACAGTGGCAAAATTTAAAAACTCTAATTCTTATAAGAATGCCTTATGGTAACTCTCATTGCTTTTCATCTGAATATTTCATTTTAGTCATTTTCTTTTAGAAACTTTTCCATTTTTATATATAGGAAATGCAATAATTCAAACCAACAGTTTGTAAAACATGAACCATTAGCCATGATAGAAAATGTATGAAGTACATCTAGGTTACTGGTTTTTTTTTCACTTATTTTTTATAAATGCCAAAAAAGATTATAAAATAAACCTTTTAGAATTGTTGCAATATGCTTACTGCTATATATTACTAACAAATGACAGTTTATTTTTTAAATACTATGTGGCAAATCAGATAAACTTTAGTTAAAAGAAGCAAAGAAATGCTTTGTAATAATGTGTCCTGATTCTGATATTGTTTATATAATGCCATTCTGAGTTTCAGGGAATAAAAATTTAATTCTCATTTTAGAATCATTTATTAGTCATGTAGGCTGTTTAATGTTTATGATGAACAGGAATTATTTTAGAAACTGAACATCAGGAGACCTGGGATTTAGATCTGATTCTTTGTATGGCCTTGGCTTTTAGCTACCTCATCTACATTGACACATTTAGGAAGAAATTCTCCAGTGCTAACATTCTATTTTCAGCATGAATAGCATAACTAGCCTCCAGAATTGTGCATGTATTTTTAATTTCATTTCAGACTTCCAAGAAATATTTACAAATAACATCCCTGAGAGAGAAAAAACTTCTTATGTCCTATAATTTTATCAGAAAAAAATTAATAATTTCATTGAGTTTTGTAACTTCATCTGAAAAGTTTAGGGAGATTCTGGCATTTATTATGAGAAAGCAGCTAAATATTAATTAATTGGAAAAAGAAAAAGCTGCCTAAAAAGAAAGCACTAAGTCTATTACAGAAATGAATCTTATTTTTCTGTCAAGTGCTTTATAATTAAAACAAAACTCATGTGGAAAAGAAGCTTAAACAATACCAATAATATTAATAAAATATTGTGTTTTTTTTTGTTTTGTTTTGTTTTTTACATTGTTTTCATGCTAGGAATGATGAGGTCCTTATTTACCTCATAGTATACTTTTGGGTATTTCAGTTTAGAACACAATTTCAATCTTGATATTATTGACTTTGGGGCCAGATAATTATTTATTGTGGGGGAATGTCCTGTGCATTTTAGGATATTTAGCAGCATCGTTGGCCTCCACCCACAGAATGCCTATAGCACCATCCTCCCTCTATCATGATAAGCCAAAAAGCCAAATGTCTCTGGCAAAAATTGAACCTCACCACTCCAGTTGAGAGCCACTGATTTAGGAGTATACATATTGGGACAAAATCATAGAGAGGTTAACTTATTGTAGGTCAGGTTGACTAGTCATTAACACAGTTGTTTGTAGAAGCCATGTATCATACCTACAAATTAACTTTACCATTTACTTTCTTTTTCTGTTTATCAGATCGCTATCTATGTTTTAGTTAAAAGGGTCTTTTATTTCAAAACATTGATGCATTCTCTGTATACCCTACCTTTGCAATGTAACAAGCAGTTTTGTCTGATTATCATTGCCTTGGGGCATTCTAAATCCCGATGTCTACCCCACATTTCCTATCTTCCTTTAAATCGACTCAAGATATAAAAGGATTACTTTTGTTTAGATCGGGCTGTCATTCAAGATTTTGCCAAGTGTGACAATTTAGCAGTTCCCTCAAACTTGAACAAATTGCACTTGAAAGGGAAAATATGTTCTCATAGTGTGATGTTTATTAAACAATATTAAAGTTTTGATTGATCATTCCCATGATGATGACTTCTATAGCACATTACTGCATTAATGCAAGTATTTTTGCCTGTCAAACATTAAATACAGAAAAGATCTTCTGTGTCATTTAGTTCACTTTGCTACCACTGAAGCATTGTTTCTCTGTAACGCATGCTGGCCTACTGTTCCCAGTCTAATTTAAGCTCTAAGTTATGACTGTGAATTTTCCCTTCCTCTGGGAAAGCATTACAAAGTTTAATTTACGGTTTCCTAACTACTTGTAATGGTATCGGTAGTTAATGTTCTAGAATTCTGATAGTGAAACTTTCTATTAATTTACTTTTCTCTTTTAGAGGTGAAAATTTTAATATCGTTAGCAGATTTTGTGTGTGTATGCGTGTGTGTGTGTGTGTGTTTGTGCATACCTAAGATTATAGAATGGGTCTAAGGATTTGCCATTTCTAGACAACCATAATCTTTTCCTCTACACGGTTGTTGAATAGGTTTGAAATCCTTGTACTTGAGAGCACCTTATATTTCAGAGTGTGCTGACATCACCTTACTTGATTTTTACAAGATCACTTTGGAAGTAGACAAGCCATGAAAAGCTTTATTTGACAGATGAGTATATGGAGGCTCAGAGGAGTTAAATAACTTTCCTAAGGTACTAATATTTATATAGCTCTTTAAGAATTGGAGATGATTGATTCATACTCATTATCTCATTTGCTCTACACTCCTATGAAGCAAGCAGGACAGTCATTATTATGGCCTCCGTTTTTCAGAAGAGAAAACTATGACACAGAAAAATGAAGTGATGGAGCAAATGAGTGTTGGCCCTTGATTTAGGTCTTTTGCTTCACATTTAAATGTATTCTTTTATTTTCCTTTTCTCTATCTTGCTTGCATAATAATTTATCTCCTATTATTATTGGAAAGGCTTTACGATGAAGGTGCTAGAGAATGAGATTTTCACTGGGTTTCATAATTGGTAAAATTCAATGATTTAGTGAGAAGTCTCCTGAGAAAATAATTTACTCAACTTGATTTGTTGTTTGCATACCAAATATATAGTATTACTTTCCTTTCCATTCTTATTTTAATTTGTGGCCATCTAGAGGCTTACTTTTAAGAAGATAGCCTCTATATTTGTTCTGCATTAATTCTTACATGATAACATTTATTCATTTCAACTTTTACATTTAATTCTTACACATGTGCATTACATAACCACATATGAAAAGACCATTTGGTTTGGGAGGAGCTAAAGAAATACTAGTCTCGACAGAGCCAGGGATTATTTCAAAGCTGTCCTTACACAAAAAAGTTAGATTTCACACGTATTTCATGGAGTCTCTTTCCACAAATGGACAAATGGATAATTCTGGACAGATTTGCTTCAAAGCTGAAGAGTTAACATACTCTTTGAAACTTAGTAGGATCAAGCCTCCTCTCAGCCCACTTAGAAAATGGGCCCGTGCAAGTGGTACTGACACTCAGACCCCAGCACTCCTGCTGGTTGCTAGTAGCCGTGGCCTTGTGCTAGTCTGCTGCTATGACAATGTGGAGAAAATTGCCATTTACCTGTGATCAAAACAATCTTTTTGGCCTGAACATCAGCAATAAATTTCCATTAAAATTCAAGAGCTCTGAAAAAACTTCCTCATGGGAAAGAAAAATAAACTAAAACAAGCAAGCAAAAGGGTACCTTGTATGCATGCAAAGAAAACATCAGTTTTAGGTTAAAAATCATTCTTACAGGAATAGAAAACAGGAAACCTTTTAAGAAAACTCTGAGGTTCTTCTTCTAACTATTGGCAAACATTCGGTCTTATTTAGAAAATTGAATGACCTAGCTAAATGAAAGGTACAGTATACTGTACACTTATTGAATCTTTTAGCAGAAAAAAATATTAAAATCCTCATCCTACAAGAGCTGGAGGTGACTTAAGAGATATACAGTAACCAATTACTTTATTTAGGTCATGGTACCTATATTGTTTGTTTTGTTTTTCTTTTAAATAGGGTTTCTAGGTAAACACATTTTCAGACCACCTATTCCAATCTGATTTTTTGTAAAGGTCAGTAAAAGAATGTTAGATTTTATTTTTTAGCATATAGATTCCTATTTGGAACATAATGATCAGTTTTCAGTTTAGATACCCAGGCTTATTTTGTGAGGTTGTTGGAATTTGGAGCTGCTAAACTCAGGCCCAAGTGATTTGAAGCTAAGCAGTTCTCTGGGGGTGACCAGTACATCGATGTGAAATGAGTCAGGATAACATGCAATTGTTCCCCAAAGCTTCATTAGAGGGGCACAGAAATATTTTTTCTCTTGTATAATGGAAAATGTGTAATTTCTTCTAAAAAGTACTCTTCTGGCATATTTCAAAAATAACATCTGGCACATCAATGAATAAATTTGTATTTAAATGCTTTTCTCCAACCATAGTACAAACTGTTTCATCAATGAAGTTGTATAAAGTTTATGTAGACACTCGATGTCATAAACAGCTATTGTTGCATATGATCCCTGTCCCCAGGAATATTTAGTCTATTTGCAAAGATTAGGGATATGAATATAAATCTTTCAATGTTCTCCTCCTTACCTCCGTAGCATCCTTTCTCATCATTCCCTCTGCCTTATCATTGCTTCGTAACCATGCTGAATTGCTTATATTTCTTTTTCTCACCTTAGTTTATTTGTTCAGACTACATGTCCATTTGTCTGGAAGTGTTTCTATTCCCACCCTGTCTCCTAATTTGTCTGGATAATTCCAAAGCATCTTTTAAAACTCAGCCTCTCATGTTTCCTTTTCTCTGTTTATATAATATAATGTGTATCATGATCACAGCACTTATTGCAAGGACAAATTGTGTCATTTCTTAGCTTAAAATCTTCCATGGGTTCCCCATGTCATGCACAGGAAAAGCCAGTTCTTACAATAGCTCAACTCATATATTACACTATTTGCCTTCTTTCCTTTTTTGAATTGCCTTTACTCTGCTCCTCTTTGTTATTATATCATCAGCCTACATTGATGGATATAAAAATAGTTACATAACTCATTTTTTATTTGCTTTAGGGATGTTATTAAGAACAGTGCTCATTATACTAACAATGTTTTTCTTGTGTGGACTCTCAGAATAAGAAATTTTTTTAGTTCTCCCATAATTATGCTTTTGAAAAAGTTGATTTATTTTTATTTTATGGGTATTAAATATATAACTTGTAATTTTCCCCTTTTGCATTGCTGCTTGAAAATTCAGAACCCAAAGTATGGCCCGACCCTGGGCAGTAAACAGCGAGTGATTTGCACATTATGTGTGGGTCTTGGTGCAGCTTTTTCTTTATTGTTCTACATCATTTACCCTTTAGCTTGTTTTACCACTAAATTTTTAAGTGAAAAGTTTATATGTTCGTATGATCTCTTAATATTTGGGGGGAAATAAAGGAGATAAAAAAACCCACCAATATTTATAGAATAAAATTAGTTCTATTGGAGTGTAATAAAATTTCTCAGACAAGGATTGACAAAGTGATCACACTCATGTCATGTCTGTGATTGATGCTGACCAACTTTTTTTGATCTAGCCTAGACCTATTTCCTAACTATAGACTCCTATTTCCAACTACCTATGGGCACCTCCATTTAAACTTTCTGTAGATACCTTGAATTATTGAACATATTCAAACCTGAACTTTTTTTTTCTTTCCACTCTCATCTTTCACTTGCATCAGCATTTTGTCTTTCAGATAATGAAATCGCCAACCTCCAAACTGCCCAAGCCAGTATCCTGAAAATCATTCATGATTTCTTTCACTCATTCATCCCCTCACCCACAGCATATAATTCTACTTTTTGGTGTCTTTCAAAAATGCCCCCTTCTTGCATTCCTAACTGTAACTAAGCTCATCCTAGGATCTCATGATTTCTCACCTAAATTATTAGATGAATCTCTTGGCACTCCTAGGTTCATTCTTCTCACCTCCTAGATACTCTTCACAAAGCTACCAGAATGATCTTTCTAAAGTAAAATATTAATCCTATCACTTTCTTACTTAAAACCTTTCAATGAGTCAAAAATGACCTCCAAGTGAATCCAGAATCCTTAAGGGTCTATTCAGGAAGTATGATGACCTCGCTCTTACTTTCTTCAGTTTCATCTCTCACCACTTGCCTCACTCTCCTCACCACATTCTTTGATAGAGTCATATTTTTATAATACTTTTCACCATTTACTTTACATGCACTGCCCTTCCTAAATTTTGCTTGTCTTTTGCCAAACACACAGAATTAATACACACACACACACACACACACACACACACACACACACACACACACTCTTACTTTTTTCTTGGTCAGTTAGAATACTCTTAATCAAAGAGAGGTCTACTGTCTGAGGACATCCTTTTTAACCAAGCATGTAGCAAAAAGAGAAGTAGCAAACCACAAAGAATAGTCTAATGAGATGACTAAACTCTAATATTAGAGGAAGATCACCTGGTAGTCATGACTGAAGACACAGCACCAGAAAACTGATTCTGAGAAACCTTATGTGACCTTCTAGTTTGTCTTTGAAGTCTCTTTTTCACTGCTCCCTCTGCATACCCCAGATGTGATTCTTAGCATAAAACACTTAGAAGAACTGATATGCTCTAAACATCTTAAAGACAGGGGACCCTAAATTTTATTTGCCTTTTTCCCCTTCTTGGTGTGGTAAGTACTCATTAGATATGCTTTGAGTGCCTAATAAATGCAGTGAAGCATTTTGAATGAGGATGTAAATATGAAATAGTAGAAACGTTGGTAATGACAGTCCAAGTCAGGATAATCACGTGAACAGAGAAGTATAGATAAGGGAGTCTCAGCCAGTAGATGGTTGGGCTTTGTCGTGATTCATTCTGCAGGCTTTCCCATCTCTTTACTCTTATTGTTCAGGGAAAATAATTAATCACAGGTGACTGGGATAAGCATATTTTGTTGTTGTCATAATTATTTATAATTTTACATTGCTTTCTAAGGAAGGCATGCCTTTATCTTGTGCTGACTGTGATGACTGGTTGAATTGTATGATTAGGTAGGAGGAGACAAGGCAGAATGGATAAGGCAGAATGGATAAGGCAATCTAGAATTCATATAGAAACTTTCAAGGTTAAGGCTGGAAGGACTCTTAGTGCATGTGCTACCTAAATTGTGGTCTATAGATTAGTGCTGGTCAATCCATAACAATGACTTCAGTTGATGGGAAGAATTTATAAATTTTGATAGCAACTTGACAGAGTAATTTTATACCTGTTGAATATAATAGAAAAATGGGAATTCTATCTTGGATATATTCATTTTTTTTTCATTTTTAGTAATTCATATTTTACATAGATTATTTTAAAGTGTTGGTTCATAACAGATTGGAAATTAAAAAGAATTAATTTTCTAGTACACAGAGAAGTACTCCTTTGGTATGTATCTTTTCAGTAATCCTTAAAGAATCTGATGAACAATGTTTTCCACATAATTTAACTCTATTTGCAGATCTTCATGAAACTCATATGTGGACTTCAGGTTAAGGACTGTTGATATGGCTAAAACTAGTAATTA
This sequence comes from Pteropus vampyrus, assembly GCF_000151845.1. NCBI lineage: Eukaryota > Metazoa > Chordata > Mammalia > Chiroptera > Pteropodidae > Pteropus > Pteropus vampyrus. Next base: position 1,088,887 of record NW_011889030.1, on the reverse strand, counting down.
TAAACAAGAGCAGTGAACACTAGAGAAGTGAAATAATCTATCTAAGATCCTGTAGCAAATTGAATCTAATACTTAGTTTCCTTCCACAAAATAATGTCTTATTCTTTCTGCTTTTGAATTCCCCATTTATGCCACTCACTACCACCAGAATGGGAATTGTGTTCTGCTTCACAAACTTTGTGATACACTTTATTGTGCCATGGTACTTTGGAGAAATTCACCTTCTCTGTCACTTGCTTAAGATGGAATATGCAATATATTATGACATTGTAGCAAAATGAAAGAATGGACAAACCTGTGCTGACAGTATGACTATTTACTGTTGACTTCTTGTTGTAGCTTACTTTAACCTTTATTGAAAGAATCAACTCTTGACTGGAGATTCTTTTTGTAAAAAGTGCCTTTAATTTCATCTAGAGCCTCATGGACTCCCTGGAAAATATGGGCCATTGCTAACAATTACATTTCATTTTTTATTTTGTTTTCATCTGAATTCTACAACCATAGCTGGTTGTCTCACACACACACACACACACACACACACACACACACACAGACACAGACACACACACACACACGAACACACACGAATATGAGAAGTGGTGTCTCTGAAGTTTAAAGTCTGGTGTGAGAGAGACTATACAGAGTCACAAAAGAAAGCATTCCAGGCAGAAATTGTATCTTTGGCTTTTCTGTCATGCATGATTGATGCTTTCCTTTTATCATCCCAGCTCATGTGTTCTAGTATTTTTTTTCTCTCCTGCTGCCACAGTCATAATTAATGATTAAGGTATATAACTAGCATAACACCTGGCTATTAATTTAAGGAAGTAAATTGGGATGCACAGCATTTGACCTCAGGCACTTGGGCAGTCTGTAGCACTTCCTTCATTGCATAAATCTAAATACTCACTCTTTCCTCATACCAGCTGTGATTTTGACAAATCTTCCCACACCTGAACAAGCCAGTCTAACTTCTTTTTCTGTCACTGTTTGTTTCAAGTCATTTCACAAGCTGGAAGGAATAAGATAAATTGCAATTGTCTGTGTGTGTGTGTGTGTGTGTGAGCGCACACGCACATGAGTGGGTGTGTGTTTTAAAGGTGCTAAATTCAAATGTATAAATTGCCATTATTTATGCTGGCAGTAAATAAATCTTTTCATTGTACTAAATGCTTTACACCAACAATATAGACATGACTTGTTTTATTTAAACAATAATTCTGAAATCTTGTACCTGTCTTTGATCTCTTTGGTTTTATATATAGTCAGTTTGTGACCTCTGCGTTGGTAGATTTGAATCCCTGTCTGTCTTGGCTATTCCTTTCTCTGGATATTTTCTCCCAGATATTCTGGGTCATTGGCGCGGGGATTTAAATCTCATTTTCATATTAGCCTGAAGATAATATAATTATTAGGTTAAAATGTAACCCACACAGTTACATAGCGGGCATATACACCAATAAAAATGATTCAGGCTGGTTTTCTCTTTTGAGCTGTCCACGTCACTACTTTTGACCATGAACAATGAAAATTTAGAAATAAACTAAATGTAAATCTTACTACATAAGTGGTCGAGAGGCTGGAGGAAATAAGAAAACACAGTTCTCAATTAAGTTCAAATTGCCAATAATTTTAATCATGTTGACAGCTCTTTACTTTGCATCAGTTTAGCTAAAAAAGCAATTTAACATTGACATTACTCTGTAGACTCTGTTCCTCAGCTAACTCTACTGCCATAGTAAAATGAACATCTCAGTTATTTTCAAAACCTAAAATAGGATTTCCAGCTTCAGGATGGGAAATTAAACTAGCCCATATTTCTTTCTTTTCCTTCATACTCCAGTTGCATGGAACTAAAGAAGTACCAAATGAGCAAAGGAAAAATCTGTAGAAATACTGGAAAATAGAGAAGAGTTACATCAATAAAGCAGATGCTTTCAGGAGTTTATTTTTAAAATATGAAGTGGATATATTGGCTTACTGAAGAGCTGACAAGGGTTTTTTTTAAAACCCAGTATTAGCAAAGTAGGGAAATCCTGAGAGACAAGTAGGCAAGTCTCTCCAACAGAAAACTAATGAAACGGAAGGCTTGGGAAATTATAGCATCATTTAACTGCATTCAAAGGAGTGGGGCTATCAGTGAGAATCACACAGTAGGGCTTCTAGAACTTGTCAGAGCTCTGCAGAGAGATGTTGAACAAAGTGTTTGCTCTGGTGCTTCCTCCAGTGGGTGTCATCATCATCCTAAATGCAGCTGGATCTTTTCTTACCTCCCTTATTCTTGCTTTCTCCTTTGGAAAAAATGTTGTCAGGTTCATTCTCAGTATATGTACCTGCAAAGAAATCAGCCTTTTTGCTTCTTTCTGTTCTCTGATCACTGCAATTTCATGACATTGAATATTGGCCTAAGCATAAGGGAGCCATACCAGCCACAAGTATGTGCCATCTAAACCTGAACACATAAATTGAAAAAGTAATGAAGTATCACCAGTCATTGGAGAGAAAAAGAGGAAAGCTGAGAATTAGAGCAAATGTTCCCAATGAAACATATGAAACATAGATATTTCAGGTAACCAGAAGAGAACAACTTAAAATTAGTGTCCCTACATAGATATTTGAGGTTTTTTTCTTCTTCTCATTCTGTAAAATAGCACAGTGATATGTAAAAGGAGCAATACTGTAATTTTGCTGATAGGTTACCATATACCATGCACTGTTCTCTGATCTTACATTAACTCATTCAATCCTCACAATGATTCTATGAAGGATGTGTTAGTATTATCTCTGTGGGATGAAGAAACTGAGACACAGGTAATACACCTTGTCCAAGGTTAAAGAACTATTAAGTTGCCAAGCCAAGACTCAAAAAGAACTAAGTTCAGAACCCATGCCATTAATTATTATACTGTGGTGTGTGGCTATTGTTTTAGAAGGAAAAAAAATAAAACAACAAAATAAACAAACAAAAAACAATAGCAAAAGTAAAAGAGCAGAACAGCTACCAATACAAACTAGAAACAAACTCAAGGAATTATACTATGCCTTAGATTCAAGAACAAGGAGTTGGAAAAAATACTAGAAACATGGAATTTGTAGATGCAATATACAAAATCTTATAAAAATAAAATGAGTTGATTGAGGAGAAGCTATCATCGCAGGAAAAAATATTCCCCTGAGTTAGAGACTTGAGAATTTAGATCTAATCTTCTCCCAAAAATACTGAACAAGAGCTGAGTTAAAATAATAAAAGAAGACTCAGACCTAGACATTATGGTGAGATTTCTGAATTACAATAATAAAGAGAAAACTTTATAAACTTTCCGATAGAAAACAAAAATATTTACAAAGGCAAGAATCAAATTGGCGGTGAATTCTAATCTGACACTCTAACTCAGACAATATATTTCAAAAATACTTGAAATAAGCAGAAAAATGCTGCTGTTTATTTTGTTCAATGTCTTTTGATGTTTACTTTGAAATGATAAATATGAGGTCCATATGTGGTGTGTACTGCTTTCAAGAATCTGCAGTATATTCTTTGATGATATAGCTGTATATGTTATGTGTAATTATAGGAATTTAATTATTGCGAAATTAGGAGCTTACATATATCATTTTCAATCAATGAAGAAATTCTTAAAGAACAAGTGTATAGAAGTTTTGTATCCTAAACTAAAAGAAAAATTTCAATATCCAGTGTACTCTAATGTATTAAGATGTTGTCATTTTATTTTATGGTCATTGCTTTTACAATTGTAATGTGATTGTTTCTTTTGTTTTTTGGTGGGGTATAATATAATCTGACATGATTTAGCAACATTTGGTGAATCTTTTATTTTTTTTTCCAATCGTTTTTATCTATATTAACCCCAAAGTGAAGATTATAATTTAATTAATGTATGTAATTTGTCCATGTAATAATTCTATGAGCAAAATCTTTAACAAAGAAAGAGGCATGATGAAATACATAAACAAAGGTGGTATACAATCTCATTAAAGTGATGGTAAATGATGATAAATTCAGTTTTCAAATATTGTGCATTCTATTTGTTATCAGTTGTGGACATTTAATGCCTCATTAGCCATAGATTAAATACTACCTTAGAATCTATCCTTGACAACAGTAAATGCCCATTACATCTAATTAGAATATAAGCTGGTGTGGAAAGAAGTTGAAATAGAAATAGGATTTAAGTTCCAATTCCAGCTTTGTGACAAACCACCTGTGTGGCCCTGGGAAAATTATTCAGATATCTAGAAAAATAAAATAATTGCATTAGATATTAAAATTTCCTTCCAAGCCTGAAATTCTGAGATCTCCAGAATATAGACTATATGAGAGAAGGCTGATGAATCAATCTTAAGAGATTTTGGATTTAAACTGCTAATCTTAAAGGACTCTTCTGAAATATCCTAAATCTAAATTAGATATAGTATAACTGAGTTGATAATATAGCACCTGGTGATGAGGTACTAGTTAAGGATGGAGTAGAGAGAAGAAAGTCAGAGATTATAGAGAGTCTGTGAGGTTATGTGGAAGCAAAAAGATAATTTCTGTCTCCTCTCCCATCTATAACCAAATACCTGGGAGGAACTAGAGACACTGTATGTTTGTTCCACGGCTGTCTTTTGAGTTCTTCTTTAATAAGTTTTAAGAAATTTTGACATATTTCTCCAAAATCCTCGATAGTATCTCAGCTTCTATACCTCATGATGTAATCCTCAACATTTCTCCCAAATTTTTATTACTTCAAATAGAAAAATGACTTTCTTGTTAAATTCAAAGTAGTGAGTCAAAAGTAAGGATGGCTTGGGGTTGCCAGTGTGTGTTTGCAAGACTGCAAACTCCATGAGGCAGAACATTTCATATTCATCTCTGTATCTCCATTACACAAAGCCTCTAACAACATCATGAGTATTCATTAATTATTTGATGAAAAGAATGAATGACCAAGGCGAACGGCCAGAACGAGGGATATAACACTGACAATGTCTTTGCAGCAGTGCAAGCATAGCTGGCTAGTGGGAGTGCAGAACTAGTTGCTGGTCTCTTCAGCTTTTTCCTCTGTCCTCTTCATTGACCAGCTGAGTTCACAACAGGACAGTTTTACTGAGGCTAAGGCTGTACACTTGTGTGTTCTAAACACATAAATTTGAACAGTGTAGGTCTCTGCTTGTCACAGTCAGGATCCTAAAGATGAACATCACTTTAAGAATAATAACTAACACCAACTGAGCCCATACTAAGTACTCAGCACTTTTACAACTTTGTATGTAATTTTTATATATCATTTGATTTCATTCCTGCAACAATCCTAGGAGAGATGTGATATTATATCGTTCCCTTTTTATGGATGGGAACTGAGGCACAGAAAGTCTGCGTAATTTGCTTCAGTACACTCAGGGGTAAGTGACAGAGCTGGATTGTAATCCAAGTAGTCTGACTCCAGAGTCCTGTGTTCTCAACCATTTCCCCTTATTGTCTGATATGTCAGCAGAATATGCACAACCGTGAAGCAGTCCATTTGCCACCCTTGTGGAGGTCAGTGACTTAGAGCATTTTCATTACAACTTTTACACCTAATTAGACTTTAACAAGAAAATAAGAGAAAGGGTACAAAATTACTTTAAGATTGGTCATTCCCATGATTCCATGAGTAAATTCACTGCAATATAAATTTAGAGCAATAGAAAGATTTTTAATTTAAACGAATATCTTTATTTAATTAATATTTCATAACATTGGTTTCTTCTTTTGTAATACATAAATCTTAAAAGGGGTAACTTAGTGCATTTTAGTTCAAATATTAATAAGATGATTTTAATGAATGTTTTTCAGCAATTGTACAAAATTAATATAGATTAGAGAGTTTTGTAATATTGTTATTGTATCACATTTTTAATCATGATAATTTATATTTTTACAACATTTCTTATGGGTTAATTTCTAATTGTAGAAGAATTACAGCAAAACTAATATTTCTCTCATAAATACTTAAGAATCATTAAATCTAGATTTGATACTTAACTTATACTGATAATCACTTTCTACAAAAAGACATCTCTAATTGTAACCACAGAATAATCTCTTGTCCAAACAGCTTCTCCCAAGAAATCCATGACCTGTTTAAAAATTCAAAAACAATACAAATAAAATCGTTCTTAACTGAAACTCCTAAAAGAAAAGATTTATCATTAGCCTTAAAGTTATATACTTGAATAATTAAATAATGTTTGAGAATGTTTCATTAGATAAACTTTTATATTTTACAGGTTGTAAAAATATATATCATTCAAATGTCTAACTGGCAATTTATTGAAAAGAATAAGACATTAAGATTGATTGTGTGTGTGTTTGTCATTTATAAATGAGGTATTAGAGGCATTTTTCCAGGCAAATATCACTTCAAGTGTTTTCCACTGCTTGAAATTTTAATTTACTTTGAACCTACTGGGCACACTGTAGTAGGCAGAATTCTGAAGGTGTCCCTCAAGATTCCCATTCCTGGTTACAATCAAACACTAATCTAGGTATTGCTGTAAAGGAGTTTTGCAGATGTAATTAAGGTTACTGATCCATTGACCTAAAAAAGGGAGATTATCCTAGAATATGCCAGTGGGATCAATATAATCACATAAACTCTTTAAAGTAGAAGAGGAAGGCAGATGAGTCAGAGAGGTGAGTTCAGAAGAGATGAGGCAAAACAAGAGGTCGGAGATATTTGAAATGTTTGAAAGACTCAACCCATTGTGTACTGCCTTTGAAAATGTAGGAAGGGAACCATTAGCCAAGGAATAAAGGTGGTCTCTAGAAGCTATGATAGACCCTTGGCTGGCAGCCACAAGCAAATGGAGACCTCAGTCCTACAGTAGCAAGGAGCTGATCCAGTTGATAATATGAACAAGTGCGAAAGTTGATTTCTTTCTCCAGGACTCCAGATAAAAGCCCAAGTTGACCAACATCTTGATTTGGGCTTTTTGAGTCCCAGAGCAGAGGAATTAGCTAAACTCAACCAGATTTCTGACCTATAGAACTGTGAGATAATACTTTTGTGTTGCTTTTAAGCAACTAAATTTGTGGTAATTTGTTATGGCAGCAATAGGGAACTGATACATACTCCAGAAAAAAAAAAAGTAGAGATATTACTCTCAGATAGTGGTTCTT
>NW_011889030.1:1078209-1080564 GCF_000151845.1 Pteropus vampyrus | reverse complement strand
TTGTTATAAATGGAAGGATATCCTTTTTCTCATGACTGAATAATATTTCAGTGTAAACATATACCACATATATGCATTCAACTGTTGATGATACTTAGATTGTTTCCATATCTTAGCTGTGAATAATGCTGCAATTAACACGAAGTACAGATTTATCTTTGAGATTCTGATTTCATTTTTTCGGATATATACCTAGAACTGGGATTGCCAAATCATATAGTAGTTCTCTTATAGTTTTTTGAGGAACCTCCATACTGTACATTGACCAACAGTGCACAGGGTTCCCATTTCTCTGTATCCTTGCCAACACTTATTATCTCTTGATTTTTGGATGAAAGCCATTCTAACAGGTGTGAGGTGATATCTCATTGTGATTTTAATTTGCATTTCTATGATAATAGTAATATTGAGTACCTTTTCATGTACCTGTTGGCCATCTATGTATATTTTTTGAAAAATGTCTATTCATTTCTTCTGCCCATTTCTCAATTAAGTTTGTTTGTTTATTTTACTATTGAGTTGTATAAGTTTCTTTTATGTTTTGCATGTTAATGCTTTATCTGTAAATATTTTCTCTCATTCCATAATTTGCCAGTTCATTTTGCTGATAGTTTTATTTGCTGTGAAGAAGTTTTTAATATGATAGTCCCATTTTATTATTGTTTTTGTTACCTTTGCTTTTTGTGTCAAGTCCAAAATATCATTGCCAAAATGTCAATGCCTTTTATTTCTTTTTTTGCCTAATTGCTCTGGCTAGGACTTCTACTACTATGCTGAATAAAAGTAGAAGAGTGAGCATCTTTATCTAGAGAAAAAACTTCCAGCTTTTTATCATTGAGTATGATGTTAGATATGAGATTGTTATGTTTAAGTATGTTCCTTGTATACCAAGTTAGTTGTAAGCTTTTATCATAAAAGGATGCTGAACTTTGTTAAATGCTTTTTTCCTACATTTATTGAAATGATTATATGATATTTATTCTCCAATTATTAATGTGGTATATAACATTTACTGATTTGCAGATGTCTGATCATCTTTGCATCACTGGAATAAATTCCACTTCTTAATTATGGTGTATGATCCAGTTAATGTATTCTTTAATTCAGTTTGCTAATGTTTTGTTGAGGATTTTTGCATCTATGTTCATCAGAAATATTGGCCTGTTCTTTCCTTTTCTTATAGTGTCTTTGTTTGGTTTTGGTATCAGGGTAGTGCTGGCCTTGTAAAATGAGTTTTGCACGTGTCTCTTACTCTTTTATTTTTATTTTTTGTAAAAGTTTGGGAAGGATTAATATTAGTTTTTTTTAATTTTTTTTTTTTTAATATTTGGTGGAATTTACCAATGAAATCATCTAGTCCTGGACTATTCTTCATTGGGAAGTTTTTGATTACTGATTCTGTCCTCTTACTCATTATTGATATGTTCTGATTTTCTATTTATCATGATTAAGTTTTGATAGCTTGTCTGTTTCTAGGAATTTATCCATATCTTCTAGGTTTTCTTATTTGTTGACATATAATTGTAGTAGTCTCTTATGATCTTTGTATTTCTGTGATATTTCTGTAATAGCTCCTATTCATTTCTAATTTATTTATTTGAGTCCAGTCTCTTTTCTTTCATGGTAAGTCTAGCTAAGGGTTTATCTATTTTTTTTTTTTTTTGGTAATCTTTTAATAAAAACTGGTCTTAGTTTTATCATTTTTTCCCTTGTCCTTTTAGTCTCTATTTTACCTATTTTTCACTCTAATTTTTTGTGATTTCCTCCCTTCTAATAACTTTAGATTTAGTTTGTTATTTTTTAGTTCCTTGAGGTGAAGTTAGCTGTTCATTTGAGATCTTTCTTTTTTTCAATGTAAATGCTTATCGCTATAAACTTCGCTCTTAGAACTGTTTTAGCTGCATCCCGAAACTTTTGTATGTTGTATTTGCATTTTTATTTGTCTCAAGATATTTTTTTATTTCTCTTTTGACTCTTTCTTTGACCTATTGGTTGTTCGATAGCATGGTGTTAAATCTGTACATATGTGTCAATTTTCCAGGTTTCTTTTTGGAATTGATTTCTAGTTTCATACCATGTGGCCAAAAAAGATGTTTGATATGAGTTCAGTCTTCTTAATTTTATTAACACTTGTTTTACATTCTAAGATAGGATCTATTTTTGAGAATGTTCCATGTGCCTTTGAAAAAAATATGTATTCTGCTGCAGTTGGATGGGATGTTCTCTAAATGTCTGTGTATACATCTGGTCTAAAGTTAGCTCAAGTACAACATTTTCTTATTGATTTTTTTGTCTGGATGATCTATTTATTGCTGAAAGTGGGGTATTGATGTCCCCTACATTTATTGTAATACT
>NW_011889030.1:1071497-1077905 GCF_000151845.1 Pteropus vampyrus | reverse complement strand
TTTCGTGATTTAATTTTTTTCTGTAGTGGTATGCTTTGATTTTTTTCTCTTTATCTTTGTGTATCTATTATTTGTTTTTGCTTGTGGTTAACATTGGGCTTACATAAAACCTTGAATTCTTAGCAGTCTCTTTTAACATTTTTAACTTTGCATTCTACATTTTTTACAGTTTCCATCCCATATTTTATGTTTTGATTTTACAGTTTGTATCTTTTTACATTGTATATTTATTAACAGATTATTGTAGTTACAGTTATTTTCACTACTTTTATCTCGACATTTATTCTAGATTTATAAATGATTTACCTACCACTATTACCTTAGAATATTCTGACTTTAACTATATATTTACCTGAACCAGTGAGATTCATATTTTTGTGTGTTTTTCTATTACTGCTTAAGCATCCTTTCATTTGAACTTGAGGAAGTCTCTTTAACATTTCTTTTAAGGCTGGTGTAATGGGGATAAAAAACAGGGACTGATGGATCATATGGTAAATCTATCTTTAAATTTTTGAAGTACTTTCATACTATTTTCCATAGTGGTTGTACCAATTTACATTCCCGCCATCAGTGTATGAAGGGAAAAAGGAACCTCCCCTTCCTCTGATCCACAAAGTTTCTGCTGAAAAATCTACTGACAGTCTTATTAGGGTTCCCTTGTATATAAGAGGTGTTGTTGTTGTTGTTGTTGTTGTTGTTGTTTTAATTTGGTTATTATTACTTTTAAATTTCTCTCTTTGTCTTTTACTTTTGACCATTTAATTATGATATATCTCAGTGTTGGTCTGGATATCAGTTTTTTTTTCCTTAGGTTAGGGAAGTTTGCTGTCATTATTTCTTTTAATAAGCTTTCTTCCCCCTTTCTCTCTTTCTTCGCCTTCTGGGACTCTTGTAAAGTATATATTGGTCTGTTTGATGTGGTGTCCCATAAGCCTTTAAGCTGTCTTCACTCTTATATTTTTTTTTTTTTTTTTTGCTCTTCTAGGTGGAAGAATTCCATTTCTCTTTCTTCAAGTTCTCTGATCCTTTGTTCCACTTCTAGTCTGTTGTTTAACCCTTCTATTGAATTCTTTAGTTCAGCTATTCTTTAGCTCTGTGATTTCTTTTGGTACTTTCTTATATTTTCTGTCTCTTTGTTGAAATTCTCACTTTGTTCATGGACTGTTCTCCTGATCTTGGTGATCATTATTATGACTGTTTTTTGAGCTCTCTATCTGGTAAATCACTTGTCTCTGTTTCATTAAGATCTGTTTCTGGAATTTTTATTTTGTTCTTTTGTTTGGAACATATTTTATGTTTTTTTTCATTGTACTTGACTCTCTGTGTTGGTTTCTGTACATTAAATAAAAAAGCCACTTCTCCCAGTCTTGGCAGAGTGGTCTCATGTAGGAAATGGACTGGTCAATGTGCCCAGCCCATACTCTTGGTTGTCAGTTAATCTTTTATAATTGTCTAAGCTGCCATTCTTGTTCTTAGTGGCTCCAGTACCTGATGGTGTGCCAACTCCCCAAAGGGGAGGGTCACAGTCAACATTAGATACAGTCCAGTTGGAACCCGGACTCTCAAGCAGCAGCTGGGAATATATGTAGTTAAGTCTCTTCCAAAGAGGAACTGGGAGGTGGATATTTTTGCCTGGCCTCTCTGCACTGGGCATGGATGTATAGCTGTGATGTGGGGGATGAGGTTGAGTTTCTGAGCCTGTCAAGAATTTCTTGTTTGTTTGTTTCAGTCCTGTGGGACTTCTGAACGTAAGCATCATTGGCTGTCAGAACCAGGTGATCTAGGGATCCATCCCTCCAGGGGCTGCCACAAAAGCTGGGGTGTAGATGTATGCACATGCTTCTTCCAGGGAGATACTGGTAACTTGGGTGAGACAGGAGGGAAATGTCTGCAGGCTTCTCTGCTCTCTGGGGAGAATTGCAGTCAATTACTAGATGCTGTCACATTGGAGGCCTGGCCCTAAGGCAACAACTTTTGAGAAATGTAAATAGACCTCTTTCAGGGCAATACTGGTGACTTTTTTTTTTTTTGCCTGCTCCCCCTGTGCTGGGTGTTAGGGAGATAGCTGCAGTGAGTGCTCGTGCCCATTAATAACTGCTTTCTGTTGGTGATAGTCTTGTGGGTCTCATGCGTGTAAGCTCTATGTTGGATATTTTGGGGCTGCATCCCTTGGGCTGGAGTCTTCAAAGTTGAGAGACTAGATGTGGGGTCCAAACCCTTCACTCCCCAGAATGAAACTGCGAGTTGTATGGCAATGTGTTGGGAGTACGGTTTATGATGAGTGTCTCCTACCCATTTTGATGTGTGTATTTTCTTGTTCATCCAATGTGTATGAGTTACTCAGCTAGTCTCTAGATTTCTTTCAAAGAGAATTGCCCCATGTATACCTGTTTATTTAGTGAGTCCATTGGAGGAGAGAAGTTTAGGATCTTCTTGTTCACTGTCTTTAAAGACCACCTCCGTTGATCTTTTAATATTTTCTTTCAAATAATTGATTTGAATTATAGATTTAGAATATCAGAACATATACATGCAGAATATATGCAATATCTAAGACATTAAAATGCACCACCATCAAATGGCAAACAAATGGCTCATTTAGATAACTCAGTAAGCTAGTTTCAACCAAGCATTCAATGTATTTTTAATGTAGTCAGATGTCTAATTTGAGAACCTCACCCACAGAGCTGCATGATAATTTAAATAAATTATACATATATGCTTAATTTTAGTTAGAAAAAAGTCTTAGAAGCCCATTCTGATATGTCTATTTTTAAATGATTTTCATTTGTGAAAAAGCAAAGAGGCTCTCCATCCTAAAGAAACATCCTATATTTTTGCATATATGGCCTGTATAGTTCCATTTTCCTTTACCATTGTCATTTTTTAATTTCTTTATTACTTAGTGAAAACAGTTTCTTAGTGAGAAAATAGTAAATTGAGAGTTGAATATGAGAGGATTTTTTATATACTATTATTAGCAAAAGCCATTAAAACAATCTGTAAACATGGTCTAAAGTATGAGTGTGACATGATCTTGTCATTCATCTGTTTTGCTAGAGAGTACAAAGCAGGCAATATTATTAATTAGTCAATCAAAGAAATTGTTTTTATTATTTTCTATGACACTTTGACAGCCAGCTATGGAGGATATAAGCTTCAACCCTGGGCATTTATAACACTTTTGGAAACTTAAGACATATCCATGAAAACATAAATGAACAGGAGTCAACTGAATGTAACTAGCCAATATGATTATAAGAAGAAATATGACCAAGAGACTATAATTCATAGATGTGGCTTTTCAGATTATTAAAAAAATGTCTTTTAAGTATAGAGAAAATGAAGAAGTAATCAGTAAGCTACCATAGATTTATTTAAAAATAAAAGTAAGACTTTTTCTTTCTTTCTTTTCTTTTTTTTTTTTTGCTTTGGTTACTAGACTGGATTTCTATGAGATGTTTGAGAAGATTTCTCATAGTATATAAATGAACAAATGAAAACTATGGGTTTTATTCATGGAAATGTCCAGCTAATCACATTAATTAGCAGTTGAATAGGTGTTAGACAAAGCATAGTGATTAATACTTGAACACAAAATGGAAGAGGTGTGTGCAGGACAATATTCTCAGCCCTGCTCTCTTCAACAGTGTTGCTGCAAATTACTGCCGTATGATAGATGATAGGTGATAAAATTTGTAAATATTCAGAGCTTGGAAGAATAATGAATGTATTAGATGGCTGGATTAGGTTCCAAAATATCTATATAGTCAGGAATAAACAAAACTTAACAAGAACAATTTTATCAGGAATAAATTTAAACTTGCGTTCCTGTAGTAACAAAATAAAACAAAACCTGCCACTCTATAAAAACCAAAAGCTTCCAAACGACCAAACTAGAAACCACAGAATAAAAAAGGTACCGTTTGCAGCAGCACAAGTTAAGTCTTAAGGATTTGTTTGAATATAACCTCAGTAGGAGTTAATAGTATAAGAGTGCTGATAAAACAGTGTGATCTTGGGCTATGTCACTGTTTCTCAACATTTTTTCATTATTGTCCCTCTAAGAAGTCCTTTTAGAATTTTTTTTTTCCTAATCATTTCCCCAAAGAAATTTTTGCCATAGACTTTTCTTCTTAGTAACAGCAGTATCCTGGCTGATTGCTATGTTCTGCCCGCTACCAAGGGAGTCAGGAGAGATAACATGCTTAGATGATTCCGCTAAGTTAAGAGTCATGCTTCCAGATTCTAGGCCTCTTGTAGTCATGGCTTCAACAATGACTGCACCTGTAGTTTCCCAAAAGGCCTGGCAAAGCTCAGAACTACCAACCCAGCCTCATCTGACCTCACAACTAGAATCAGAGGTCAAGGGCCGCTCCTCTCTGTAGGACAGGGCCGATATCTACGAAGACCTCCACTAGTTTTGTTCCAAGCTCCAAATATTCCCTCGCATTATTCTTTTATGGTTGGTAAATTTAGGGTCCTCAGGATATGTTCAAATATGTGACTTGGTTAGTGCTATAAAGCTGATTGATATTTTTTAAAAAAAAACTATTTGAGATGTGATAGGGTGAGAGTATTGTGGGATTTCATTTTATTATTCAATATCGACCCTATAAATATTCATAGAAAAGTGTCTGGAAAAGATTAAACTTTTGATAACTATTCAACAGGACAAAGAATAAAGATTAACCTTTTATATAAAAGATTAACCTTTCATATATGATAAAAAAATTAACATAAAATATAAAATTAGTACCAAAGACATTTGGCAGAAGTGGTATAGGCTGAATTTCTATATTGAAGTGACTATACAAGTTCTAATCATCTATTAAGGGGAACATAAGATTAGCCAGCAAAGAATGTCACTTCTTAAGGTGACAGAGGAGAGAATATAAAAGTAACAGGAGTCTTTGTCCAACCCAAAAAGATTCATTGGAGACTAATGATAATTTTTAAAAAAGAAAACTATGTTTAATTTACCAAGGATAACGACCTTTAATTTTTATAAGTCTACATAAGTATTGATAGCTTTCTGGCTCCTAGATTATGACTTTTTCATTTATTTTGCTCAACTTAAGCATTCACTGATCAGAAGATATTGAACTTGGTACACAGAATTGAAGTCTGTTTAATTTTTGATAGTTTTCTCTATGATTGATTGATTGATTTCTTCTTTCAATACTAGTAGTGGGTGGAAAAAAAAAAACAGACAAAAATCTTAATTTTCTTGGAATTTAGTTTCCAGCAGAGAGAAAGGCGATAAACCGGAGAGAGAAAACTAGAAAGAAAATTTTATTAATTCATAGTGTTTCAGATGGTATTAAGGCTACTGTGAAAAATAAAACAGAAGAAGAGTGATAAAGAAACTGGAAAGGAGTTGCTTTTGTAAGAAAAAAAAATGTTTTATCAGAGAAAGTTTTACAGCTACGTGGTATTTTTGCAGGAAACTAAGGAGGTAAGAGAGAGAGAATGAAAGAGAGTGCCACGAAAGTATCTAAGACAAATCTGGAGGAGAAGGGTCCCTTAAAATGAGAAGAGTAAATTCTGAGTTATGTGAGAATAATGTAGTGGTTTGGGGCTTTTATTCCATTGCAAGAATTTTGTCAATTACTCTGAAAGAAAGGGAAGGGCTAGAGGGTTTTAGACTGAGAAGTAACATGAACTGGCTTTTTCACATGATAGTGTGGCTTCTGTGTTGAGAATAGATTGCAGTAAGGTAAGACTGGATGCATCGAAACCTGTCTCGAGGCTATTGTAAGGGTTTAGGAGATATATGCTATGGGCCTGGACCAGAGCGGTAGCAGTGGAGGTGGTGAGAAGCGATGAGCTGAAAGGATTTTCTAATGGATCTGATGTGGGGTGAAGAGAGAAAAGAAGAAATCATTACTCCATAGATATTTGCGTCTGAAAAATGGAGATGTGGAAGGCTGTGGAAGCAATATATTTGGGGATTTTATTGGGTATTTGGATTTGGATATTCTAAATTTGAGATGACTGTCCAACATTTAAATATCATGTATTCCCCCTAAAAGACAAGTCGAAGTTCTAATTTCCAGTACTCAGAATGCAATCTTATTTGGAAATAAGGTCTTTGCAGATACAATTAGTTAAAATGAAAAAAATATTGGAGTAAGGTGGGCCCTTAATTCAATGTGACTGATGTCACCATAATAATATAATCATGTGAAGACAGAAACCTATGAGGAGAAAACTGTGTGATGCTGACTGTATTGACTGGAGTTTTGTAACTGCAAGCCAAAGAATGCCAAAGATTGCTGGCAAAGCACCAGAAGCTATGAGTAGGTAAGAAAGAATTTCCCTATAGGTTTCAGAGGGAGCATGACCCTGGCAACACCTTGCTTGTGGACTTATAGCCTTCAGAACTGTGAGATAATACATTAT
>NW_011889030.1:1068800-1071447 GCF_000151845.1 Pteropus vampyrus | reverse complement strand
AAAAAAAAACTATTTGAGATGTGATAGGGTGAGAGTATTGTGGGATTTCATTTTATTATTCAATATCGACCCTATAAATATTCATAGAAAAGTGTCTGGAAAAGATTAAACTTTTGATAACTATTCAACAGGACAAAGAATAAAGATTAACCTTTTATATAAAAGATTAACCTTTCATATATGATAAAAAAATTAACATAAAATATAAAATTAGTACCAAAGACATTTGGCAGAAGTGGTATAGGCTGAATTTCTATATTGAAGTGACTATACAAGTTCTAATCATCTATTAAGGGGAACATAAGATTAGCCAGCAAAGAATGTCACTTCTTAAGGTGACAGAGGAGAGAATATAAAAGTAACAGGAGTCTTTGTCCAACCCAAAAAGATTCATTGGAGACTAATGATAATTTTTAAAAAAGAAAACTATGTTTAATTTACCAAGGATAACGACCTTTAATTTTTATAAGTCTACATAAGTATTGATAGCTTTCTGGCTCCTAGATTATGACTTTTTCATTTATTTTGCTCAACTTAAGCATTCACTGATCAGAAGATATTGAACTTGGTACACAGAATTGAAGTCTGTTTAATTTTTGATAGTTTTCTCTATGATTGATTGATTGATTTCTTCTTTCAATACTAGTAGTGGGTGGAAAAAAAAAAACAGACAAAAATCTTAATTTTCTTGGAATTTAGTTTCCAGCAGAGAGAAAGGCGATAAACCGGAGAGAGAAAACTAGAAAGAAAATTTTATTAATTCATAGTGTTTCAGATGGTATTAAGGCTACTGTGAAAAATAAAACAGAAGAAGAGTGATAAAGAAACTGGAAAGGAGTTGCTTTTGTAAGAAAAAAAAATGTTTTATCAGAGAAAGTTTTACAGCTACGTGGTATTTTTGCAGGAAACTAAGGAGGTAAGAGAGAGAGAATGAAAGAGAGTGCCACGAAAGTATCTAAGACAAATCTGGAGGAGAAGGGTCCCTTAAAATGAGAAGAGTAAATTCTGAGTTATGTGAGAATAATGTAGTGGTTTGGGGCTTTTATTCCATTGCAAGAATTTTGTCAATTACTCTGAAAGAAAGGGAAGGGCTAGAGGGTTTTAGACTGAGAAGTAACATGAACTGGCTTTTTCACATGATAGTGTGGCTTCTGTGTTGAGAATAGATTGCAGTAAGGTAAGACTGGATGCATCGAAACCTGTCTCGAGGCTATTGTAAGGGTTTAGGAGATATATGCTATGGGCCTGGACCAGAGCGGTAGCAGTGGAGGTGGTGAGAAGCGATGAGCTGAAAGGATTTTCTAATGGATCTGATGTGGGGTGAAGAGAGAAAAGAAGAAATCATTACTCCATAGATATTTGCGTCTGAAAAATGGAGATGTGGAAGGCTGTGGAAGCAATATATTTGGGGATTTTATTGGGTATTTGGATTTGGATATTCTAAATTTGAGATGACTGTCCAACATTTAAATATCATGTATTCCCCCTAAAAGACAAGTCGAAGTTCTAATTTCCAGTACTCAGAATGCAATCTTATTTGGAAATAAGGTCTTTGCAGATACAATTAGTTAAAATGAAAAAAATATTGGAGTAAGGTGGGCCCTTAATTCAATGTGACTGATGTCACCATAATAATATAATCATGTGAAGACAGAAACCTATGAGGAGAAAACTGTGTGATGCTGACTGTATTGACTGGAGTTTTGTAACTGCAAGCCAAAGAATGCCAAAGATTGCTGGCAAAGCACCAGAAGCTATGAGTAGGTAAGAAAGAATTTCCCTATAGGTTTCAGAGGGAGCATGACCCTGGCAACACCTTGCTTGTGGACTTATAGCCTTCAGAACTGTGAGATAATACATTATGTGTTGTTTTAGGCCACACAGTTTGTGGTACTTTGTATGTAGCCCTAGGAAATTAATACAGAGATTAAGGTGAATACTGAGAGTTTGCCATTGGCTATAGCTTGGTGGAATTATTGGTGAACTAGACAGGAGAAGTTTTAGTGGGACACAAGGGTAAAAATCCTGATTGGAGTGTGTTCTAGAGAAGAGAGAAGATGGAATAAATTGAGAGCAGTAAGTATGAGTAAATCTTTTTAAGGTGTATTTCTGTGAATGTGGAAGTAAGGATATGAGATCATAGCTACAGGGAGAAATTAGATCAAAAGAAGTATTTTCTTCTTTTCTTCTTCTCCTTCTTCCTCTACTTTCCTTTCCTCCCCTCCTCTTTCTTACCCTTTCTCTTCTTCTCCTCTTCTGGTTTTTCCTCCCTTCCTTCTCCCTCCTCTTCTCTCTCTCTCTCGCTCTCTGTCTCTGTCTCTGTCTCTGTCTCTGTCTCTGTCTCTGTCTCTCTCTCTCTCAAAATGTTACCACATGATTGAATGCTGATGGAAATAATCTATTGGAGAAGAGAGTTTGGAGGAGGGACAAGCAACAATTGTAGGAAAAATACCCCTGAGAGGCAAAATGAGATCTAGTTCAAAAAAGGAGGGTTGGCCTTAAATAGGACTGAGACAGAAAGAAGACAGTACATGACCATAAATATGAGAGGGCAGGGGTGAATAGATGTGAATATAGTATATAGAAAATACTTTTCAGTTGCTTTTATTTCTCAGTGAAAGAGGGAGCACATTTACCTGCAAAGACA
>NW_011889030.1:1063749-1067585 GCF_000151845.1 Pteropus vampyrus | reverse complement strand
TAGAAAAAAAATAAAGCAGGGAATGGGGATATGGGCTAATGGAAATAGAGGTCAGTTTTAAACAGGTCAAAGAAGACTTTATTGACAGATGAACAAAACCCTAAAGGAGGTAAAAAGTGATACATGTGGTCATTCAACAAAAAAGCATTTAAGGAAGAGGGAACAGAACGTACGAAGGTGCTAGAGGGAGGATGTGGAGAAAAGAGAACCCTTGTGCACTGTTGGTGGGATGAGAAATTGGTACACCCACTATGGAAAACAGTTGGAGGTTTAAACAGTTTGGAGATTCTTCAGAAAATTCCAAATAGAACTAGCTTATGACCCAGCGATTGCACTTCTGTGTATTTATTTTAAAAAAAAACAAAACACTAATTCGAAAAGGTATATGCAACTCTATGTTCACTGCAGCACTATTTACAATAGCCAAAATATGGAAGCAACCTATGTGCCCATCAATAGACAATTAAATAAAGAAGAGATGATACACACACACACACACACACACACACACACACACACACACAGAGGAATATTACTGAGCCCTAAAAAATGAAATCTTACCATTTTAAATGACATGCTAAGTGAAATAAATCAAACAGAGAAAGACAAATAACATATGATTTCACTTATATGGAATCTAAGGGACAAAATAAATGAACAAACAAAATAAAAACAGACTCATAGACACAGAAAACAAACTGGTAATTGCCAGATAGGAGGGAGTGTTGGGGGGCTGGATGAAAAAGGTAAAGGGATTAAGAAGTACAAATTGGTAGTTACAAGATAATCATAGTGCCAGGTGGGTACAAGACTAATTGGAGCTATCACTTTATATATAAATGTCTAACCACAATGTTGTATACCTGAAACTAATATAAAATAATATCAAATGCCAACTCTAATTGAAAAACAAAAATTAAAAACAAAAAAGAAAATTCAACCCCCCACTCTGACAAAACAAACAAACAAACAAACAAACAAATAAATAAAAGGCCCTAAGGGGACAAATGATACCTGGCAAGTTGAAGCAATATCCAAGCTATTTGGAGTAGAGTGAACAAAGGGGAGATAAGAAAAAGATTAGGTAAAATAGAGGGCGTGGTACTATTTTGGGCTTTGTAGACCATTGTAATGATCTTAGATTTTACCCTGAATGAAGTAGAACAACACTGGAGGTGTTGAATAGATGAGTGACCTGACTTAATTTTCATTTTAAAGTTTAACATTTCAGAATAGACTGCTGGGGAACAGGAGAGGAGGCAGAAAGGCCAAATTGAAGGCTGCATTAACAATCTGGTGAGAGATGCAATAATCCAGGGAGGAAACAGGAAAGAGAGATAGTGAGAAATAGTAAGATGCTGGATATATTTTGAAAGTAGAACTGTCAGGATTGTTGGGTTTAGAGTGAGGGATATTGAAGAAGTAATGTTGATTCTAGCGTTTCGACTTGAGCAACTGGAGGACCAGGAGTTGCCATTACCTGAAATGATAAAGACTGCGGGAGGAACGTGTTTGTCAGGGAAAAACGTGAATTTGGTTTTGAAAAAGATAAATTTAAGTTCCTATTAGCCAGCCAAAAGAGATGTCCAGTATGCAGCTAAACACATAAATCTGGAGTTTGAGCTACAGATAGAAATTTGGGAGTTTTATTTAAAACCATGATATTGGTTATCATCAAGGAGTTAATGAGAGTAGATAGACAAAAGTTTAGATTCAAGAACTGAACCCTGCAGCAATCTAATGCTGAGTAGGAAGATGAAGAGGAGTAAACAAATGAGACTGGAGAGAAGCCAGCAAATCACAGCACTAACTAGATTTGAATCCAGGATGTGGGTGTCTCTAATTACTATGACTTTAAACACTATTCTACACGGCTACATTTTGTTATTATGACTATTAATCTATATTGTTTTAAAGCTGTATTCCATTTCTAGAAAGAAAAATGCTAATTAGTATCCAAGGTTTGTAAATGAGTTAACACTCCTCAAACAAAACAAAAACAAAAACAAAACAAAAAACTAAAAAGATAAAAAGAAAAGTAATGGATATTAAGAGCTTTATTTTGTGTATCAAGCACTATGCCTGGTCCATTATATATAACAATCTCATTTAATCCTCATTTTAGGTATTATGTTCCTCACTTTGCAGAAGAAGGATTTGAGGCCAGCAGAGTTTAACAACTTTTCAAGTTATTCAATTTTTAAGTATCAGAGTTTGAATTTCTACCAATTCTGTCTGATATTTTCTACTATCCCACATTTAATCATCCATACCATCTGATTCTGAGAAAAAATTATTGCTGCAACAAGCAGTATTGAAAAGTATAATAGATACCTATACCGTTTTATAAAAGAGGCAAATTCTTCATGTGGCTGATTCTTATATCATCCTAAATCTAACATCATAAAACTGGATTATAACTCACATCATATATAAAATATGTTTGGATTAAATTTAGAATAAATTTTCTATGCATTCACATTTTCTTATCAGGGCCCCTTTGTAATCACCGACCTATATCTAAGATGATGAGTTGGTCACTAATCTTTTCCATGCTCTGTCTCATAATCTTACCTCACTAGCACAGATCTGAGAACTATAGCACTTTGAAGGTTGCCCCTAAGGAATTATGAAGGCTCCAGTGACCCTTAGAATTTATACTAGAGGTTTAGAGCATATCCCAAGGTAGTATATCACAATTGCCTCATGAATCAAGATATATTCAGTGAAAAGAATATTAAATAATATTTTGGGGATCTCAAGGAAGAACCACACTGGTATCTTGAAGTATACTGTGGGCAGAGAAAGAGCTTTTCTAGTCCTTTAGCTAATATTCCATTACCAGCTGTGTGGGCCACTGGGCCAGGGATATCCTAGAACCCTAGTGGATAGGCTGATTCTCTCTTTTCTCTTGGAATAAAGAATATTGCCATAATGATATTTTAATTCCTAGAATTACTCTATTTTTTTCTTAAATTCCCTAGTCTCCATGCGTTTAAATATACCTTGAAAGTACATATTTAATAAGTCCTCCTAAGTCTTTTCTAACAACAATGAGTTGAAAATATAATGGAAGCAAATATTTTAGTTAATAAGTTGACAAAACTTAAGCTTCTTCTAGAAATCTTTGTACGGTTCTCTACCTCATTTCATAAAGATCTCTGAACAGTTATCACCTATGAGAGACCTTCTTTGTCTCATTCTAAATAGCCTCTGCTAGTCAGTTCCTTTCTCATTATCCTCCTTCAATTTTTTTTTTCAGGGTATGACTATCTGAATTGAACTTTAATTTAATATTTTCTTTATTATTTTTTTGTCTACCTACCTAAAATATAAGTTCTACGAGGGCTGGGACATTTTCTTTTTCAATATCATAGTTCCAGTTCCCAGAAGTTTCATTCACATTGTAGGTATTTAATAAATATTTGTTCAATGAATACACATTGAATAAATTAAAGGAGGAAACAAATTTAAAAAAAAGGAAAGGGGAAGGAGAAAAGGAAGGGGAAGAGGAAAGAGAGAGGAAATGAAAGGAAGAGAGAAGGGGGAGGGGGAGGGAAGGGACTGCAAAAGAAAATAAGGACAGAGATGGTCAAGTTTCAGATGTCCAGGCTGCCCTCCATTTGTCACACCTATTCTTTCCCTAGCTTTTTACCCATTTGGGTTGATATGTTAACTTTCAAATACTGAACTATGGTCGCATGGACTGCATTTGCCAAAAAGATATTATAACACAGAAAATAGTTACCCTCTTTCACATATTTTTATTGAGGGAGAATGATTCCTACACTGAATTGTTCAGGAATTTAAAAAGATAATTTATTCTTCCATACATT
>NW_011889030.1:1062393-1063699 GCF_000151845.1 Pteropus vampyrus | reverse complement strand
CAATGTGCCCCTTTTTGAACAAAGACTTTTTGGAATTGTGCGATTTTCACGAACTAATTTCTGGACTGAACTGTAAATCTTCCAAATGTTAATTTAACTATTTAACATATTTTGCTAGGAAGTAATTAAAAATATATTAATACACTTTAATATCTTACCTTGCTGCTCTTGCCGTCTCTCATCTACTCTGCTGGCAGACTCTCAGTGACTTTATATTAGTCCTTTCAGTAATAAAGGTTGCATTAACAACCTCCAGGCTAATAAAAGTTAGCCCTCTAGCAATGGTGGCCAAGGTGTACATAGTTTTTCTTTTGGTGACTTTATCAAAACCCTGGAGAAAATCAGTATCCTTTTATCCTTGAAGCTTACTTTTTCTGCCTTTTGAAGTTATTTTTGACCAATATAAATGTTTTAACAGAATTAAAAATAAAAATAGCATTAGAGTCTTAAACTAGGGGGATTGAAACTAGTAATATGAATGGTTAATGGGACTGATTCAATTGTTCATTATTGAATAGTATACTTGTTCAGCTGATTCTTAAATAATAATAATTATAGCTATGATTTATCCCATATTTACTGTGTACTGAGCACTATGCTGAACATTTAATATATTAAGTTCTAACAAAAACATAATAGGGACTCAGGAGTCCATTCAGAAAATATTGGTTGCACCAGGCCTTGGAAATAGTAGTAAATAAAAGATACTAAAATCCCTGACGCCATTGAGCTTAGATTTTAATGGACTAGAGGCAATGAACATAAATAAGTAAATAAGATATTATGTGGTGAGAATTACTTTAGAAAAAAAATAAAGCAGGGAATGGGGATATGGGCTAATGGAAATAGAGGTCAGTTTTAAACAGGTCAAAGAAGACTTTATTGACAGATGAACAAAACCCTAAAGGAGGTAAAAAGTGATACATGTGGTCATTCAACAAAAAAGCATTTAAGGAAGAGGGAACAGAATGTACGAAGGCACTAGAGGGAGGATGTGGAGAAAAGAGAACCCTTGCGCACTGTTGGTGGGATTAGAAATTGGTACACCCACTATGGAAAACAGTTGGAAGTTTAAACAGTTTGGAGATTCTTCAGAAAATTCCAAATAGAACTAGCTTATGACCCAGCGATTGCACTTCTGTGTATTTATTTAAAAAAAAAACAAAAACAAAAACACTAATTCGAAAAGGTATATGCAACTCTATGTTCACTGCACCACTATTTACAACAGCCAAAATATGGAAGCAACCTATGTGCCCATCAATAGACAATTAAATAAAGAAGAGATGATACACACACACACACA
>NW_011889030.1:1059011-1061777 GCF_000151845.1 Pteropus vampyrus | reverse complement strand
GAGAGAGAGAGAGAGAGAGAGAGAATGATTTGTTAGTAACATGCTGACAAGTGACAGAAACAGGACTCAAGCTCAGGTCTTCTGTCAAGTTACCCAAAACAGAACAAAACAAAAACAAAAGTAGTAATCCATCTCTTGCTATTCATCAGATAAATTAATGTAAATCGAAAGGGATAAAAAATTCTGTGATGGGTATACACATCTCCATCTTTGTATAATATTACAGCTACTCACTGCCAAAATTCCTGATTGAACTTTCTTCCAACAATAGGCAAAAAAAAAAAAAAAAAGGAATCCAAATGTAAATATTTTAGCTGTGATATTGCCATGGGCAATTTCCTTCTCAACAATAATATGAGGGCCTAATTGCATGACTATCTCTACCATAGAATAGTTTTATAATGATTTGGAGGATAGAATAAAACAAGAATCTGATTTCCAGGTAACAAAATTGTGGGAATATTTTTTAACTTTATTTTCTGAGTAGGACTGCCTATGTTATGTTATTGATAAATGTGTGGAAGTCTACGTTCAATTATTAAGTTAAAATTTATAATGAAACAGGCATGCAGTGATTCATAAAACTAAAATATGCAAGCATATTGTTTAATAATGTAGAGCCAGATTTGAGAGGAATTACAGAGATTGCAGTTTTTGGAAAGACAAATGTAACAATAGAGATGCTAAAATAGTTAAAAAGTTACCATTTGCTTCAAAATATGATGGCCATTTTGCAAAATTTACTGTTCTTATTAATGGCTGAATATGAATCCTATGGATCAAGATGGATTGGCGTGACAGCTGTATCTTACTTTGGCATCCTAAGATCCCAAACCAACAGATAAACAAACAAATCTTATCTAATTGAAGAACAGGAGAAAATACTGTAAGAAGTACTGAGAAAGAAGACCTTCAAGGAAAGGTTCTCCAAGGAAGACCAAGATCAAAACTTAAAATTTGAGATCAAAACCTATACAGAATATTAATCTCATCAGTAAAACTGGCAGCTAAATCAAGGCTAAAAATTTTAAATACAATATAGTGTGGAAACTTTCTTGGCATTAGATCCAGGCAAAGACCATCTTATTTCTTAGCATGCAATTTCTTTGTGTCTTCTCTTAACAGAGAGAAAAAAATCTCATTAAAACTGGCACTGCACCAGAAACATTGACCCCTGCTCAGAAAAGACCTTCAAAATCTTGTTTTAGTTTTTTGCGTCAATGTGCAAGAGTCTGAAGAAGTGTGAGAAAAATATGGATTATTTTTTAAAAACTTCAAAAAAAAATAGTTTGGCAGGAAACAGTTTTACAATTGTCTGTAGAATATTTACTTGCTCTTGGGAAGAGGCTAAATCGCAAGCTGAAAGGATTTTCCCGTTCCTTTATTCCTACTTTCCCTCCTCTTTCTCTCTCCCTCCTTCCCACCCTCTACTCATTTCGCCCCACTCTTTTTCTCTTTCTCATCTGAATTATTAGAGCTTCTGAAGCAATTAAAAGCCCAGATCTAGCAGACTTGGCACAGCATTATTTCTTATCTATTATATCCAAATATCACCATAACTGTGATCCGCATGCTTTATGTATCTGCCAAATGGTCTTACTCTGGGGAGAAAATAAGATAAATGTTTATTGTGGGTTAATAAAACGTACACAAGAAGCTGACTTTCAGTATTAGAAATGGTGTTGAAATTCATTTAGGCCAGCCTGTCCTCTCTGCTCCTAGATCTGAACTCCTCCCCAAGCCCCACTGTCCTCGGCTCAAACTCCTCAGTCAGGAGAACTTCACTTCACAAGCTTCTCATTCTACTTCACCTGCATTCCTCGTGGCTGAAAAATCTTCATTCTTTCCAACTGAAATCTACCTCCTTGTAGCTTCTGCTTATTAGTTTAGTTCTCCTCAATGCTACACAATGTTAAAGTCTAATTCCTTTTCCAATAGCAACTATGAAAGTATCAAAGCAGTAGTTATTTGCTGCTGCTTGTCTTATTTAGGCAAAATATCCTCAATTATCAAAATCCTCCTCATTGTTCAGAGATTCTGGACTCTTCTATCCTGTGTTCTTTCCTCTAGATATCACTCATATTTGCTGTTCAAAAACTCTGCCACTTTGTAGTTGCCTGACCTAGGAAAATTAACTTCTCTTTGCCTTTGCTTCCTTACCAGAGCCCTGCAAATAACAATAGTACTGACCACCTGTGTACTATAATTCATGTAAAATAATTAAAACAAACAAATGACAAGTACTCAATAAATATTTACTACTACTACTATTCCTATGGCAGGTATAAACCACACCTTCACTTTTGTGAATATACTTCTATTAATGATTGGATTGGCTTCTCTGTGAGTCGCACCGCTCTGTTGGATGGAATTGAGCCTAAAGTTAGTCAATACTTAAATGGCTTTTACATGCTTTCTGCCATGTACCTGTTACTACTTCTAAAATTGTACACTTATCTTTCTAATTCAAGAAAAATACCGGGGCTTTCATGATCCTTGGCAATTTTTTTTCATAATTCCCAATCAGTTCTCTCTCTTTGGTTTCTTGCAGTTGTTCTTCAAAACCTATCCTACTCCCTCAAACCTTGAACCCTACTGTTCCTGTCTCGCTATCAGCCCTCTTTTCCTTCAACGAGAAATTAGAAGCCATTCTACAAGAGCTGCCTCCTTGTTTTGTCATTAATCCTCCAATTATACTGCATCCATGTTCGTGCCATCTTTCATTCTGCCCATTACTCTGGAATTTTCTCTTTTCACAGAGCAATG
>NW_011889030.1:1038544-1058346 GCF_000151845.1 Pteropus vampyrus | reverse complement strand
TGAGAAAGAAGACCTTCAAGGAAAGGTTCTCCAAGGAAGACCAAGATCAAAACTTAAAATTTGAGATCAAAACCTATACAGAATATTAATCTCATCAGTAAAACTGGCAGCTAAATCAAGGCTAAAAATTTTAAATACAATATAGTGTGGAAACTTTCTTGGCATTAGATCCAGGCAAAGACCATCTTATTTCTTAGCATGCAATTTCTTTGTGTCTTCTCTTAACAGAGAGAAAAAAATCTCATTAAAACTGGCACTGCACCAGAAACATTGACCCCTGCTCAGAAAAGACCTTCAAAATCTTGTTTTAGTTTTTTGCGTCAATGTGCAAGAGTCTGAAGAAGTGTGAGAAAAATATGGATTATTTTTTAAAAACTTCAAAAAAAAATAGTTTGGCAGGAAACAGTTTTACAATTGTCTGTAGAATATTTACTTGCTCTTGGGAAGAGGCTAAATCGCAAGCTGAAAGGATTTTCCCGTTCCTTTATTCCTACTTTCCCTCCTCTTTCTCTCTCCCTCCTTCCCACCCTCTACTCATTTCGCCCCACTCTTTTTCTCTTTCTCATCTGAATTATTAGAGCTTCTGAAGCAATTAAAAGCCCAGATCTAGCAGACTTGGCACAGCATTATTTCTTATCTATTATATCCAAATATCACCATAACTGTGATCCGCATGCTTTATGTATCTGCCAAATGGTCTTACTCTGGGGAGAAAATAAGATAAATGTTTATTGTGGGTTAATAAAACGTACACAAGAAGCTGACTTTCAGTATTAGAAATGGTGTTGAAATTCATTTAGGCCAGCCTGTCCTCTCTGCTCCTAGATCTGAACTCCTCCCCAAGCCCCACTGTCCTCGGCTCAAACTCCTCAGTCAGGAGAACTTCACTTCACAAGCTTCTCATTCTACTTCACCTGCATTCCTCGTGGCTGAAAAATCTTCATTCTTTCCAACTGAAATCTACCTCCTTGTAGCTTCTGCTTATTAGTTTAGTTCTCCTCAATGCTACACAATGTTAAAGTCTAATTCCTTTTCCAATAGCAACTATGAAAGTATCAAAGCAGTAGTTATTTGCTGCTGCTTGTCTTATTTAGGCAAAATATCCTCAATTATCAAAATCCTCCTCATTGTTCAGAGATTCTGGACTCTTCTATCCTGTGTTCTTTCCTCTAGATATCACTCATATTTGCTGTTCAAAAACTCTGCCACTTTGTAGTTGCCTGACCTAGGAAAATTAACTTCTCTTTGCCTTTGCTTCCTTACCAGAGCCCTGCAAATAACAATAGTACTGACCACCTGTGTACTATAATTCATGTAAAATAATTAAAACAAACAAATGACAAGTACTCAATAAATATTTACTACTACTACTATTCCTATGGCAGGTATAAACCACACCTTCACTTTTGTGAATATACTTCTATTAATGATTGGATTGGCTTCTCTGTGAGTCGCACCGCTCTGTTGGATGGAATTGAGCCTAAAGTTAGTCAATACTTAAATGGCTTTTACATGCTTTCTGCCATGTACCTGTTACTACTTCTAAAATTGTACACTTATCTTTCTAATTCAAGAAAAATACCGGGGCTTTCATGATCCTTGGCAATTTTTTTTCATAATTCCCAATCAGTTCTCTCTCTTTGGTTTCTTGCAGTTGTTCTTCAAAACCTATCCTACTCCCTCAAACCTTGAACCCTACTGTTCCTGTCTCGCTATCAGCCCTCTTTTCCTTCAACGAGAAATTAGAAGCCATTCTACAAGAGCTGCCTCCTTGTTTTGTCATTAATCCTCCAATTATACTGCATCCATGTTCGTGCCATCTTTCATTCTGCCCATTACTCTGGAATTTTCTCTTTTCACAGAGCAATGCTCATGTTAATCCCTCCACCTTCCCTGTTTTCATCCCAGGTAACTTGTTATATTTCAATAATTTTTATTTCTCTTTTCTTTAGTTTCACCATCTTTCCCTCTTCTAGATTCTCTTCATCAGAACTAAAGTATTCACATATCTTTCTTCTTAAAAATATATATGTTGAGGTTTAGTACTATGTTATATATATGTTATGCTTCAAAAAAAGGAAGAAAGTCTTTTTAATCAAACTTACAAATATCTTTAAAGAAGTAACTGAACTTGTTTTTACTTTTTACTTTACCATTCACTTCTTAATCTACTATAGTAAGATTTCTGCCATAGCCTCTATTAAAACTGTTGCAATATTTGACAACTATTATTCATTCATGACTTCTATAAACACTCTTTTCTCTCGACACTCGTTATGCCACACTATCCTGAAGTTCCCTCTACCTCTCTGGTCATTTCCTACTAATTTCCTTGGTGGATGTTTTTCTCCTGTCAGTTTTAATGTTCTTCAAATTTTTATCCTAGACTCTCTTTTACCAAAAAGAGGTCTACACATCCTCCCAGGTTAAGCTCGTCCATTCCTAAGACTTAAAAACACAGCTATCTGCAAATAGATCTCAAGTACACATCTCCCATCTGTTCTTTTTTTTCTCTCTTGAATTACCCCAAAGCCGATATGTCCATGGCAGAACTCATCATATTTCCTTTGAATCTCACTGACAAGCCTGTACTTTTTCTTCTGTTACCTCTCAGTGAATGGTATCTCCTCCATTTAGCTGGTTTCCCAAACAAGGCTGGAGACCATTTTTGCCTTTCTCCAATTAATTTTCATGTATACAGTTAGACTAATTCTTGTAATGTACAAATCTTAAATTGTTAGTGTGCTCCAGAAAACTTTTCAGTGGTTCCTCATTACACCTGGGATAAGTTTTGAAGAAGAGTCACTTGTCTCCAATCTTTAGGTAGCATTCACATGTTCAACTCTTTCCTAAAGATCCTGGCTACAATATACAGAGCTATTTTGGGCAAATTATTTCTGTATGATGGCATATGAGTCATTAAATTCTGAACTTGTGTAGAACTCCATGACATTAATTCTTTCTTTCTGATGTTTATTTTATCCTCTTCTGTTAGACACTCATTCCCCATGGCAGGCCAGAGTGGTTTCCCACAGAGCTTTTGAAGAGCATCAGTCGTTGATGGCAGCACAGGGGTCCCAACCCCACATCAATTGAATCGCAATCCTGGGGAATGGACCCAGGCAGAAATCTTTTGTAAAAGTTCTTCTGTTGATTCTAATGAGCTGCCAGGGTATAAAAACCACTGGTTGAGAATTGCTAAGCTGGAGGCGGGGGAACATAAAAGTAGCATTGAGTGGGATGGAAACATGGGATTTAAGGGGACAAGGAAGCATCACATCAAAGGTAAAACTTTTTCAACCTTTATAGTGTTTGCTGCCCCAGATTTTCTGCAGGTTGCTTGCATCTTTAGAACTGGGCAGGGAGGGTGCAATTTAGCTCTCTACATCAGATAGTTTATCTGTTTGCCATATTTCAGAGCTCATTTACATTTCACCATTGGTTTTTAAACAGCATACACTTTTTTTTCTCATTTTTTAAAACGTATATAGAGAGTTCTTCTATAAACTGTATTTTTCAGCTACTCTTTGAAATTATTCAAATGTTAATTACAAAGTGAAGCCTTTTATAATTTTCTGTTACTCAAGCTTAGTTAGTTAAGAACTGTGTCTTGCCTATTCTTAAAGCACTTTAAACAATTATCTGTTTGTACTTACTTTTCTGTGTTTTGATTTTTTGTTTGTTTGTTTGCATGTCAGTTTGTCAGTTTGGACTATGATGGCCTTAAAAGCAGAAAGTGCCTGGTATATAACAAATGTTTAGTAAAGATTTCTGGACTGAATGATTAAGTGAACAGATCATGTATGCTTTGACTCTCCTGGCTTACAGTACACACAACTTTAACATGTTTATCTTTGGTTTTGCAAGACTCATTCATTATTTTACCAAAACATGAATTGAGCACATCTTATGTGTGAAGTCCTATGTTTGGCACTTACTTTTATCTCATTTTTTTTTTCCATTTTGTATATAAACTTCCTATGGAGTTTAAGGTGTAACATATCATTTTCCTTACTTTTCCCACTTATGAACACACGCAGACACTCACACATTTCGAAAACCTTTAAATCCTCTCAAAAGATTATCTTTTATAGAATTTGAGGCCGTGGAGTTATACCTACCTTATCCTGAACTTTTTGGAATCTACTATTTTCATATTTCTGCAAACTCTAAAGTACTAAGGTAACTTTGCTCAAGGTTTCCACTGCTTCGATCACAAATTCTTTCGGATTGGTTAGCATGCCATTAAAAAAGCTCTTCCCTTATTACGGCCTTTCCATCTGAGCCAACTTGTCAAGGACACTTTATGCCAATGGGAAGCCGGTGATTGAAGCTCAGGTCACTACTCTGAGCTGCCTGTGTTCCAGTTGCAGTCTTAATCAGGAAAGCCATATCCCTTTCCTCATTCTGACCTGGCAGTTTAGAGTGCACTCCAATAAGAATGCTTATTTTTCTCTCTCCTTTTACCTTTAAAAATAGATGGCTGTATACCAATTGAACAACAGCTCTCTATTTCCCCTCCTAGATATGAAAGATGAATTAATTCTAAAGATCTGCTATACAACATAACGCCTATAGGCACAATACTGTACTGTGCACTTAAAAATTGGTCAGGCAGTTAGATCTCATATTACATGTCTTTACCATATACACAAGAAAAAGGAAACCAAGGAAACTTTGGAGGTGATAGATGTTGTTACCTTGATTGTGGTGATGGTTTCATGGATATATGCATATGTTCATACTCATCAAATCGTATACATTAAATATGTGCAGCCTTTTGTATATCAATTATACCTCAATATATCTGTTTTTAAAAATGATATTGTATATCAATTATACCTCAATATATCTGTTTTTAAAAATGATATTGTTATCATACACTTAAGTAGAGGTATAAAAAGTAGATAGCTTTTGCAGATTAATAACCCCTGATGTATGTATTTCCATGCAGGCATGTAGTTATTGATAACCTCCTACCTCCCCTTCCTCCCCAATCACATAAAGTCAGTACTTTTATAAAATTCCAAGTCTTCAAATTACTGTATCTGAGTTATCGGTTTCATTCTAACAACACTCTGTGATGGCTATATATTTAAACGTAACTCTTTGTGCTATAATCTCATTTATTGTTTGTTACTGTCTCATCAATTGCATTTTGGTGTACACACACAACACACACAAGGTTTAAATAGATATCCTATTTTCTCATATCAATTTTTTTTTATCCACAATTAGTTTATTAGTTTTCTTCCAATGCCATTATCTGTTTGCTTTGTTAGGCTAGAACATTTCTGTTTCTTTCTCCAATTCTAATTTATAGTCCCCATATGGATTCATAGGTTTAATGCAATTGCTTAGAAATCTCAGCAAGTTTTTTGTAGACATAGATACGATTACTCTAAATTAATATGGGAAGGCACAAGACTTAAAATAGCTAAAAGACTCTAAGCCAAGGAGGATAAAGTGGGAAGAATTACTCTATCTGATATTAAATTATTACCATATAACTACAGCAATCAAGACAGTGCGGCATTGGCAGAGAGATGGAAACATAGGCTAATAAACATAATGTAGGATTCAGAAATAGACACACACATATATACTCACTTGATTTTTTACAAGATGCAAAACCAATTCTATGGAGGAAGAATAGCCTTTTTGACAAATGGCGCTGTAGCAATTTAACATCCATAGCTCTCCTCGAAAAAAAACTCCTCAAGCTAAGTCTCACACCATACACAAAAATGAATTCAACATGGATCATAGTCAAATGTAAATAAAACTATTAGAAAAAAAATAGTAGACAATCTTTGGGACCTAGGGGTTGGGAAAGAGTTCTTAGACTGCTGCCACAATTATGAACCATACAGGGAAAATGATAAATTGGACCTAACAAAAATTAAAAACTATTACTCTGTGAAAGCCCATGAGGAAAAGATAAAAATACAAGGTACAGAATGGTAGAAAATATTTGTATTGAAGTACTGTTCAATATTTTCACTGTAGTGGTAAATGTATGAAACTATACAGGTAACACAATGGTAAAGAACTTAATACACATCCACCTACTGCCACTCACAGAATAAAAGTAAAACTGGGGAGATCTCAGTAAAATTAGTTGATTATATCATTGTCAACATCCTGGTAGTATAGTTTTGCTGAATGTTACTATAGGAGGAAATTTAGCTAAGTATTCAAGGGATATCTCTGTATTAGTTCTTATAACCGCAGATGAAATTACAATTATCTCAAGAAAGATTCTAACTGAAATTTATTTTAAATAGTTGATAGTATTATATTGTGTGAACACACCATACTTCTGTCATTTTCCTTTTGTGGAGCAGTTGAAATATACTCTCCAGGGATAATATATATCTTGTATTTTGTTCTTTGTATGCAGTTTACGTAAATGTATTATGATCTGAGAATAAAAGAAATATTTGGAAGTAGAAAAATAGGTATAACCAGTGTGGAATAAAGGCAATGGAAATGTATCTTTTTTTACAGTGGTCAATTTTGAATTTGTGAGGACAGGTAGAAATACTTGTAACGGTTGAAGTGAATTAATAAACATTGATTTACAACAGAGAAACCACAAAGTATTTATTAGACCCTTTTATGTGTTGCAACAGGTAAAAAAGTAGAGCATGAGCCATGGGAAATTGTTAACTAAACAGGATGATAAATATAAATGCCTGCCATTTTCGAAAGGAGATGGTTTAGACTAGATTTCTAGTCCATGTACATGGTTTGATAATAATGATATCGAATCTACCAGAAATAAAGAATGTGCCCATAAATAGTCTCCCATTTAGAACTTATGGTACAAATATAGCTATGCTTACAAAATTTTCAAGTTCCAAAGCAAATGTTGACGAGGAGTAGATTCATTTAAGTAATGAGGATTTGAAGTACATTAAAAACATGCTCTGAGTCACAAACAAGGTCATCGATTACCTAGAGAAGCTAAGTTGCTATCTTCATGTCTGAGACTAGACATATTACATTCAGATAAACATAGGGTTAAGAAAGAAAATATTTTCTACTTGGAAATAAAATTTTATTTGGATATGAAGATAAAGTGGCCTCCCAATTGTTATTGGTAAAAATTACAAGTTTATCTTGTAAAATATATAATGAATGTTATATTCAATAACTAAATTTTGGGATGATTTGTTATTATCCATTAGCTGACTGGAACACTTGTGGTTTAGTTTTGTTATTTTCTAATCTTCATTTTTACCTCAATACTCTGCTTAATGAGTTGAGTGTAGGCACAGGTTATTCCATAAATAATCAGTAGAATTTGTCTAGGTACGCCCCTGAGATTGTAAAGCAGAGCCATCAACAGCTGAGATATTGACTTTTTCGTTATTGAAGAAAGTGGCAAGGATGTCACTGTGGAAATAATAAATCAAGTACTTAAGAATATGCTAATAAAGTTTTCCTTGCTTCTTATTCTCTAATCCATGTACACAAAACCTTATTGTTAAATGCAGGCTTTTAAAGTATTTTAGGAATGTTTATTATATGTTCTTTCGAAAATGGCAGGCATTTATATTTATCATCCTGTTTAGAAATATTTCTAGCCAAGGGAATAGTTGCGCTCAGGTGAATGCACAGGCACTTGTATTACAGTTATAGTACACTGAATAACAGTGGTAGGTTAAGTGCATTGCAGCAAATTGAAGTGTGGAGATATGCCAAAGCCAAATATCTTGGCAGCAAGTCAGATCCTTCAGCATTCCACACAACCAGTGTATAGGGCGAGTAATTTTCTACCTGGCCTGCTGGTTTACTGTGAACAGATTCCATATTGCTTAAATGGCCTAGTCATATTTTCTAGGTGAAGAGAGTACAAGATTTGATTTTAAGGGTGTATGAGTATGTGTTTTAAAAAAAATGTTGCCATTTTTATTGGAGACTTTCTGAAGGAAACGAGAATTTCAGTTATCTTTGTCTCACACTATGGTAGTTCGAATTGCATGTGGGGAGTTAGGGGATAGACGACCATGACCTAAAAAGCATCCAGAAGTAAGCTGCTTTCTTGATCTTTGTTGCATTTTATATGCATATCATGCTATTGAAATATGAGATATCTACATTGTATTTACCTACCAAAGTGCTTTGTCTCAAAAGGAGGCAACAGGTTCAAGTAAGTTCTGCATTCTCAAACCTTAGCCTTGAATTGGCATTTTCACAGTTTTACTCTTAAATCCAAATGTGTTCTGCTATAGTTTCCCTTTGTTTACCATTCCTACAAGGAATGAGAAACCTGCTGGTTAGAAGAGATAATATGTGTGGCATGCATTTTGATGTACTTTTAACAAAGGGACAATAATGCTGACTGTTACTATTTCGCCAAATACAGTTTTAACTGCTAAGACTCATAAATAACTCTAGCATGAGGGTCCTGGATTCCACTACCTAACAAACTGATCTTAAGGTATTTTTCTTCACAATTAAGAAGAACAATGGCTCCATATTAAATATATTTTAAGTAGACCTATAAACTTTTCTGCAATTTTCAAGTTAAAAAATGTAATTTGAGAGATCAGATAATAACTGAGATAATTTACATATGTTCCTATTATCTAATTCATGGTGCATAACAAGTCATTTCAAAACATAATGACTTAAAACAACAATAATTTATTATTTTTTTCTGTGGGTCGAGAGTAGTCATGAGCTCTTGCTCAGATAGAAGGTAAGGGAACATAGACTCAAACTTCAGTGAAAAAAAATGTTAGACTCATTTTTAGAAGAGCATGTAAGATGAAATATATATTAATATGGCCATCTTCAGAAAATAAAATATGCCATGGCAGGCAAATTTATATTCCTATAAAGAAGCTTCACTAGATTTGTGGCTTCATCAAACTATAGATGTGTATATATATGTGTGTAATGGTCTTTATATCTTTAAATTTCATATAGCATCAAGAATTCTCAACAACGATAAACCAGTCTTCACAGGAATTATTTTAATGACTATAATTTTCTTTTTAAAGGATAGGCTACAATTTACCACTTACGAAATTGTTCCATTTCTTTTTTTGTTATAGATTACATTCAAGTACACACATACATATATTTCTAGATAGTTATTTCTAAATTATATCATTTAGGAATTGCATTTGGCTGCAAGTAATAATCGACTTAAAAAAGTTTTTTTTTGTTCTTTTCCCACTTATCCAAAGTTTAGGAGTTGATGATTGCTGGCATAAATTTTTATGCTCAGTGATGTTTTCAAGGGTCTGGGTTCTTTTTGGATGCTTGCTATGTTAGCTTTGATACTGCTGCCCTCCAGGTAGGTACCTGTCTATATGCAGGATGGGAGGAAGACAAAAGGGAAAAGTGTCAAAGGAACATATCCTAGTGAATCTCGGTTACAAATGAGGAAAAAAAATCCTTCCCTGGGGAATTTTGCCTAATCTCATTGGCACGTGGCCAACCTCATCAAGAGAGACAGAAAAAGTATTGTTTTCTAGGTATTTTGGTTTTCTTAAATTAGATACCCTGGAAACAGACTGTGACACAGAAAATTGCATGCAGAAAGTTTACTGGGGTGTGATCTTGGGAGATAAACCTGCAAAGAAGTGAGAAAGGCAGGACTGGATAGAGGGAGATGCTAGTTTACAATGTGATTATAAGTGAGATCTTATCTGATCATTTGTGGGTTCTGGAACTCAGATGGCCTTGAGAATTGTAACAAATTGAGCCCAGGGGGCCTCTGTATCACCTGTCCAGGCTGTTATTGTGAGTGCCTCCAGGGAAGGAGCGTTACCTTGGGGAAGGTAGTTTCCTACAGCCAAAGGCAGTTTATAATGAGGTCTAACAGCAGATATCGCTGTGGGAGATGGGTGCATCCATTATGAAGAGGGGATCTGGCTAGAGCTACACAGTATTCACTAGAGTGGTAGAAAAGGCAAAAGGAAAATGGAGTTAAGAGTAGGCGTTGTGTAAGCCGGTTTATCCACACTGATAATGTATGTTTACTCTTTTATATTTAACTATTTCCCAAATATTTTACATAAAGCACACATTCATTTTAAAATTATTGGATTTTTGAATATTTGAAGTAATATACACACGCACAGAAAAGAAGGCTTTCTTTGAGTTATGCATGAATTTTATGCGATTACCGTGATGAATTAAAAGTGACATATATGAAGTAAACAGTTTGACTTGGTATATTTGTTAGAGTCATTTTTGCTTTCACATGCACACTTATTTAACTATAAAGTAACACATAGTATTAGAATGATTCTTGTTCCAAATTATATCTTTTTAAACTTGTTATGAACTCCCAAAACAGAGTGTATGCAGAATGACATCTAAACAGTAGCTTCAAATATTTTTTTCTTGGATATTTTGAAAGAGTGGAGAATTATAAGGATTTGAATTTATATTATTAAGTACTACTCCAAGAGATACAATGTGTTATCACTAGCCTGACACATTGGAGGATACTCCTTTAGGTTGATAATGAGACATTTGAGATTAATCATCTGCATGACAGATGTTATAAGTAAAATACAAAATAATGGCAGAAAAAGTTCAGTCTCCGAATCCTAATATCCATACTTCCATTTTCACTTTTTCAAATTATGCCGCTTCATGTTTTTATAGAGAAACCTCCATTTCATCTGTATCTATTAACACAGTATAGATAAAGCTGAGTACTTTACTGGTCCTATTTTAAAAAATGAACACTGTCATTAGGATGCAAATTTTGAAGTAATAAAAGAAATTTTCAAAACTAGCTTAAACACACTGCAACTCATACTACTTAACTAGATAAGTAATTATAATTAATTGCTTTCTATATAATTTAGCTAATCTACCACAGCATTTGAATTTTGCCCTTCAGGACTTTACAGCCCTCAAAAGAGTGGTTTCTGATACACTTATGGCATTATGACAAAATAGTCTACTATTGATTTTACTAAACATAAAACTAGCCCTTGGCTCACAGACTCTATTAGCAAAACAACAAGATATGAATTATTAACCAAAAAGAGAAAGCAGATAATTTTTTTTTAAAGTACAAAGAGAAAAGAATCCGTATTTTATGTTTTCACTTACCATAGAGAAAGTGAAAAGAACAGAATGAGAGGAAAAATATGAGGGGAACTTAGAGTCTAGAAAATGAAAGAATTGGTGAGAGGGGAAAAAATTTTGTGATGAGAATAAGGAGTGAGAGAAAAAAAAAAAGAATGATAGTTCAGAGTCCAGAAACCAATGAAGGTGGCTCAAATATGGTATCTGGAGATTCCAAAAAGGACCATTTCTGATTGTGGCAGATGTTGATTATGTGGAGAGGGAGGAGTTTATTTATTTGTTTTTAAAAAAGGGAAGATGATAAGGTGGGCATTGAAAAAGGAGGACTAAATGTGGAAGATGAATGGAGAAAGTAGGAACTGGCATTAGTCTACTTCTGGGAAAAGAAAGAGCAATACATTTTGAAGTCCTTAGCTGGAGGAAGAGAGGGAAAATACATACAACTGAAATAAATAGGTTGAACTGAAAGTCCCAAGAGAGAAGAGATAAAGAATTACACTTGAGTTGCAGTGACCCTTAGAGATATCTGAAAAGAAATTTAAAAGTAAGTCATTTGCAGAAAAGATTTCTAGTTCTTAATAACATAATACAGCATTTAGAAAGAAATTGTGAACGAAGATTACAGGAGGGATTTTGCCTAGCTAAAAACTCCTGCAGAGCGAGCCTAGAATGGCATTTCTTAGATTTAAGCTTTTTCTTGGAAATGTAAGAAGTGGTGCAGCTGACAGTCTTGTCTTGTTCTTCCACTGGTGGAGGTGATAATGAGCAATAAAGGTCCAAAGGGTAGGCTGCTGGAAGGAAGAGAAACACCGTGTCTGGACAAACAGTATAATTAGTCCTCAAGTAATCCAGTGATGGCTGCAGCTTTATGCAAGGACGACAGCTGCCCATTAGTGTTAATTAACCAACAGGCGAGAGGGATACAGGTTTGGGTGTGCTCTCCAAAGCCTGGAAGCCCGAGGCAGGAGGAATCCACAGCAGTCAGAGGCTCAAGGTGAAGTAGGATTCTAACTGCAGCAGTGAAAAATGGACTGGGCTTTTTATTTGACATTCTCTGTTCCTGGCTACTAAGCATTCAGGGCCCTTTGTACTTTCCTTTGAGTCCCAAGAGGCAGGCACTCATTAAGGTTACCATTTCAGAGGTGAGGAAGCCACCCTCTGACCGCAAAAGCCAGGAAAGTCAGAAACTTTGTCTCCTGACTTCTGGAACAAAACTGCACACACTGAGCAAGGCCAGAATGCTGTGGAGTTTCTTTCCTCAGATGCTGAGACTGAGAACATTTCGAAAGGTTCCAGGTGCAGTACAAGCAAGCCAGCTTCCTGAAGTAGATTTAAGGACTGGACTAGATGATGCAAAATGACCTCTAACTCCCATGTTATAATGAGAATCCAGCCATGTGGGGCTATGTGGCAGTTGTGCGTGGAGCTCCCTTCAATGACCTGCTTTCTTAAATTTGTTTCAAGTTTTACATTGCTTGGAATGAGAATTGAAAATAACTAAATACATAAGAAATATTGTTCTAAAGATAGAGATAGAATAACATAACACTTAAATTTAGGTTTTGGAAATAACATTAGATCATTAGATAAGTCACTGTTTATTAAATGGAATTTTTTATTTTATCAAGAAATTTCTAACTTTTCTTATCTAGAAATCTTCCAATACTGGCATTTATTAGAACTTTTATGTTTCCTATTAACACATATCTTTAAACAAGGCAGTCATGTTCATAGTTTAAAAATAATTCTTTTGAAATACAGAAACTTTTTCTTAAAATAATTTTTAATGCTTCATTGCATTATTTCTTTACTCCAAAGCCCATCAGCAATCAGCGTTTTATTCATTTAATATCTTGTTTTATGTATTCACATGTAAATCTCTTATTTCTTAAAACTTGGGAACTTTTTCCCCCTATCCTCTGTTTTTCTTGTGTCTAAAATAGACCTAATACATAATAAATATTTGTGGAATTTGTTGTTGTCTTTAGTCCTCTATAAACAGCTTAGTCATAAAATGTTTACAGACGAGACAATGTGGAAAATATTTTATTTGCATTGTTGACTTAAATTCATGCAATTTGACAGAGGCTTTATGAGCACTTCTGCTTGAAACATCTTAGAACTACAAAAAAGGGTAAAATGGTTTCTATCATCAGGGATGTCACCATTTAACCTTGTGCAGATAGAATTAATATTTTAGTTTTCTTTAATTAAGGAAGGTTAGTGAAATAAGATCTCTCTCTGCATTTGTTTCCATCTTCCTTTCTAGAACTATTGAGAGCCGTTGATAATATAGAGAAACTTTCAAGCCTATAGGGCTAGTGTCTCATCATTACCATATTTTCAGATGGCAGCCACCTCTCACATTATGGACCTATTGTTACAGTGTGCTATAGAGGTACCAAGCATAGTTAAGATCAGACATATCACCCCTATCTTTGCTAAACTTACAGGCACCAGAATTCTTGATTTTCTTTTCATTGTATATCACATTGTTTAGCAACCCCCCACTATTTATCATCTAATTTAAATCCATGCTTACCCCACTCCCACTTCTCCATAGGCACGTACCCATACACTCTCTCACACATGCACTGTGTTCTTTCAATTTGTCTTACTGTAGACCATTTATGCTGAGGGACCAGCGTCTTTCTCCAGGATTTTAACCATCGTATTTTAAAAGCTTTTTTGCTTATTTCTCTCAAAGTTAGAATTAATCATAAATTGGTGACTGCAAAAAAAAAAAAAAAAATAGTTGCCAGGAAGATATTCTGATATCTTCCAGAATAAAAGCTATCAGACAATTAATTGTCAACTGTCACTCTAAGAGACACTTCATTTTTTTTTTTAATGAAATTATGGAATGTATCTGGGTGTGGATGTTTTAGTGAGGTAGGGAATCCGATGGTCTTGGCTATCTCATCCATATCCGAGAAGTTTATACAATATGATTCAATTAACTTTGCAGTGTATGGCAACTTCTGTTTCCATAATAGCAATTGACTAGTGTGATATGTACAAAAAATGTTGGTTCAGAATTAAACTAACTGAAAACTTTATATTGGCTTTAGCACATTCTGGCTCTCTTTAAGAAAATAAGTTCTCATTCTGCCACTTGAGAGGTCAGGTCACTGATCATAAAATTGTTTTGAAATTTGATGTCAATTTTAATGATAATGAAGGCCAATTATAGAAGTTTTTGACATATGCCCTTTATGCATTAATCCTATTAATAAGGAAATATTGGAGCTGTATGCTTTATATTTATGCTTGACCCTCAGCAGACAACAAAGTGTACACTAGTTCAGGAAACAATGCTTGATTTCATCTTTAATTTATAATTTAGATGTGTCTCTTTCATAAATAAATAGATTATATTTGATCCTGTTTATTATATTACATTTGCCTGGCAAGTGGCACCTACTTTTATCCTTTCGGTCATGATTCTGAGGTGAATGATAGCTTAATTTAGAGAGGGTCCTTGAAGAAACTTTCTTCCTGGTTTTACTATTATAATTTACACTGCATATCAATGTGGCATATGTGTATTCATACATAGTTATATATTGTTCCAAAATAAAAGATAAGGCAAGTTTTTTGATAAAATAGGGCTCTTAGAGTAGTATACATTGCAGACCTCAATTAGAGTTATAGGACATTTACTTATCTAATTAATTAGAAGCACCACTGTAGCAGCCAAAATTGTGTTTACATCTTCTGTATGTGTGTGTGTTTTCATCTCATTTGTTGCTTTTCTGATGGCACATATTGACAGAGCATACTAATGCTTTTTCTTTTAGAACAACGTTGACATATGTCCACTTAGATAAATGAATATTTTCATCTTTAATGACTCACTGGAAAGGAACAAGAAGTTCAGATGCAAATTTGAATAGAGTTGAGGGCATGGGTAAAATATGAAAAAGAAAGAAATGTGGGACTATATTATAATCTCTTAACCATGAGAATTGTCACCCTGTACCTACTATAGACAGATACACAGACACAGACACAGACAGGCAGACTGACAGACAGACACACACACACACAGACACACACACACACACACACCATGGATGGATATCTTTAGAATTACAAACGAGTTGACTTTTTAGTTGTTATTAAGGTCACTTTTGAGTGGTTTGATTTTATCATTGCCAATGGGCTTTGATTCATTTGATATTTGCCATTATACTAAACATGAGATAAAACCAAAACCTAGTTCTCCTATTATTAATTATTTTAAATATGCAGCACATGAGACAATAATCACTATTTTCCGCTTAGCCACATGTAATCATTGTATATCTGTATTTTCTGGCAACCCTATTTTTAAAGGGTTCTGGACGCTCAGATTTTGTAGTGTCACAATTAATATGATATCCCTGATCAGTATTAAAAGTTCATATATTGGCATAGAAAGTTTTTTATCTCTTCAAAATGAAAATTACGTTATTGTTTTTTTCTTGTTTTAAAACAACTCATTCTCATTATAATAGCTCAAACTCAAACTATAAAATTTTTAAAGTATGAAAACGGAAAGTTGAAATTATCTTGAATCTTACTCCTCAGAGATAACCAGTTACTATTTTGATGAACAACATTTTAGATATCACACTTTCATACACATGTGTGCTCATACACACTCATCTTTAATAAATAAGATCATGTTATACATTCTTTTTATCTCTCATTGGCATGTTTTTAAGTCATTATATATAAAACTATTTCATTAATCACTTTTTAAAATTAAATAGCTATTTAGTGAAAAAAGGTACTTGGAAAATTTTCGGTTAATGTAGAAACACACAGTTAAAATGGATGCTTCTCTTCATGGCAATAGTAACCCCACTTCCTGTCCCATGTACAGCTCATGTTAACAATTGAGGTTTATCATTATAAATAATCATACATACATACATTTATTTAAATAGGAATATGCTTTACATATATTCTGAAACGTTTCTCTTAATATGATGTCTTTGAGATTTTTTGTCAGCAGAGAAAATATTTTTTCACAGAATCATAGTTTATTCTCCATTGATATATATTTAAATTCCTTTTAAGTTTTACAAATAAAGTTGACGTGAACCTCACAGTGGCTATATGTTGCTTCACATATGCAAGTATTTCCGGAGGACAGACTACTTGAAATTGAATTGCTGCAGTTTTTGCGAATTTTAAATTATCATAGATGAGGCTAAATTGCCCTCTGAAAAGTTGGCCATTTGCTTTCAACTTGGTTCTCCATACCCTCAACAGTACTGGATAATATCAAACTTTTTAATTATTATAAAAAGAAAAATATGTAATTTTATTTTGGGTACATTTCCTGCTTAATAGATCAAGAGATAAATAGGGAGTCTTTTCATATATTTATCAGTCATTGTATTTCTAATGTAAAGTATCTGTTTAAGTATTGTGCCCATTTTTTGATGGCCTCTTTTCCTTATTGATGTATAGAAGCTATTTATACCTTATAGATAACAACATTTTTTGGATTATTATATATAACAAAGATTTCGTCTGTCTTTTGCATTTTTTCTTCTTAGGTTTTTATTATTTTGAAATTTAAAAAACGTTTATGCAGTCATATATGCCAGTCTTTTAACATACATTGAACTTCTCCAAGTAATATTTAATTGGTTCATCACCATTATTTTTTCTCATTGCTCTGAAAAGCACTAAATTTCTGTGTGTTTTAATTACTCATACTCTATTTCATTTTTCTTTTTTTATGAATCATCTTTGCTAGTCTTTCATACATTAAAATAACCTAAGTTTAATTTAGATCTATTAAATTAATAGATTTAATGAGAGTTTACGTTATATTTTATAATATTGAGTATTCCCTTATAGGAATATGACGTTTCTCTTCATTCATTCAGTTATTCATTTATGCCAATAAGTAAAATTTAATACATATACATAGATGCAAACAAAGATATGCATATATAAAATATAGTTGTACTATTACTAATAAGTATACACACTCTGAAATTTATAAATTTAGTTGATATTATGACAGAGATATTGTATCACTGGAACTTTTTTTTGATGCTAGCTAATGCATAGGAAAGTAATACATATTTATTCTGTATTAAGCTGTTAATACTCAGTAATGATAACAGCTTTTCAGATAATTACCTTGCATTTTCTAGGTAGATAATTTTGTTACCTGAGAATATAAATATTTCTTCTTTCTTTGCAATATTTGCAGCTATCATTTATTTTTTTAGGTTCATTTACATTGACTAGCACTTTGAATAAAATATTGATCAACCTTAGCGACGGTGAAAATGATGCTTATCTTTTTTTTGTCTTTATTGAAATATAATAGACAGTTAGTTGCTTGAATTTACATTGTACAATTCAATAAGTTTTTTTCAATTATAGTTGGCGTACAGTAATATACCAATTTCAGTTGTATAGCATAGTGATCAGAGATCCACATAACTCTCAAAGTGATCACCCCACTAAATCCAGTACCCCTCTCTTTCTTTACATATTTATTACAACATTATTAACCATCTTCCCCATACTACACTCTACATCTCCATGTCTATTCTGGAACTATCC
This sequence comes from Pteropus vampyrus, assembly GCF_000151845.1. Classification (NCBI taxonomy): domain Eukaryota; kingdom Metazoa; phylum Chordata; class Mammalia; order Chiroptera; family Pteropodidae; genus Pteropus; species Pteropus vampyrus. The sequence continues at coordinate 1,040,700 of NW_011889030.1, read as the reverse complement.
ATTTGTACCTCTTAATTCCTTTGCCTATTTCTGTTTTTGTTGTTGTTGTTGTTGTTGTTGTTGTTGTTGATTTTGATCTTTAGATTCCACATGTATAAGAAATCATGCGATATTTGTCTTTCTCTATCCAACTCATTTTATTCAGTGCAATACCCTCTAAGTCCATCAAGGCAATATTTTTTTCCATCCCCTTCCTTTTAGTGTATGTGTGCTTTTAACCTGAAGTGAGTCTCTTGTAGGCAGCGTATGTAGGAGTCTTGTTTTCTTATCCACTCAGCCATTCTATTCTTTGTTGGAGCACTTAATTCTTTTCCATTTGAGGTACTCATTGATAGGAATGTAGTTGTTCCCATTCCTTCTTCCTATTTTTAATATATGTTTTTTCTTCTTAAAGTAGTCCCTCCAACATTTTCTGTAATATTGGTTTGGTAATGATAAATTCTTTTAGCTTATTTTTGGGCAGCTCTTTTTCTGTCCTTCAACTCTAAATGATAGCTTTGCTGGATAAAGTAGATCTTGGGTCTTCATCACATCGAATATTTTGTGCCAAGCCCTCTGTCCTGCATAGTTGCTTTTGAGAAATCAGCTACCAGTCTTATGGGTGCTCCCTTGTAGGTAACTACAGCTTTTCTCTTGCTGCTTTTAAGATTCTCTCTTTGTATTTAACCTTTGGCATTTTAATTATGATGTGTCCTGGTGTGGGCTTCTTTGGATTTCTGGTTTTTGGGATTCTCTGAGCTTCTTGGGGTATTATGTCTATTTCCTTCACCAGGTTAGGGAAGTTTTCCATCATTATTTCTTCCAATAGCTCTTCAACATCTTGTTTTCCTTCAGGTACCCCTATAGCATGGATATTTTTACCTTTGATAGTGTCCCATAAGCTCCTTAAATTATTATTATAGTCTCGGCTTCTTTTTTCTTGTAATTCTGATTGGGTGTCCTTGGCTTTCCCATCCTCTATATAGGTCATTTGATCCTCTTTTTTATTCACTTTGTTTATTCCATTTAACATACTTCTTATCTCAGATAATGTGTTCTTCACTTCTGACTGGTTCCCTTTTATAATTTCCATTTCCATTTTTATGTTTTTTATCTCTGTTGAAATTCTCACTGAATTCATCTACACTTCCCATAAATTCATTGAGCATCTTTATAACTAGTGTTTTGAACTCTGCATCTGTTAGATTGCTCGACTCTATTATTCCTGGATCTCTGTTCTGTTCTCTCATATGGTTTCTGTTTCTTTATCTTCCCGTTTTGGCTGCCTTTCTGTGTCTGTTTCTATGTACTAAGCAAAGGTCCTAAGTCTCCTGGTCTTATTAGTGTGGCTTTGTGTAGTAGATGTCCAGTGGCACAGTCCTGAGAGGGGTTCAGCTGTAGGCCAAATTTAGCCCAAGCCTGTAGCCCTCCAGTGCCATCTGTTAAGATTCAGCAAGCAATCCACAGATGCTGTGCTTATAGTTGCTTCAAAAGGCCATACCAGAAACTGAGGCCAGGCGCCACCAGGGTGAGTCTAGGTGCTGCTCAGCAAGGTGCACCTGACTTGCTAAGGATACACCTGGATGTGGCTTGGTTAGGGCTGGGAGTTGGGAGAGGTGGAGTTTCCGGGAATCCTCTGGGTGGAGCAACCTCTGTTATCCTGTTTGATGACGTCAGGGCTATGGCGGCGCTGTGTCCGCACGCTGGAAGCAGGGCTCTACGGAGGAAAATGGGTACAGCTGGCACTTCTGTACAGAGCAAGTCTCGCTTCGGCACTCACTTGGACAACTCAGTGCCCCCCTGTAAGTCCCTGCGCAGCCGAAACGGCACTCATGCTCAGAGTAGTTCCATCACCGTTAAAGTTCACTCGCAGACGTGGCCCCTTTAAAAAGAGTCTGCCGCTGCTGCAGCTGCCACCTCATTCTCACTCGGCTGTTGGAGACCGGGCAGTCCTGCGTCCTCACCCTGTCCTACCTTCTGCTAATGCAGGGTGCTTTCTTGGCTTTCTCCCTAGTTGTATGGCTTGTTCATCTAGATCCCAGGTGATTTTTCCTTGCTGTTAGTTTCTTGTTTCTGTCACAACTTTGATTTGGTCTCCAGAAGGATGAACAGAGCCTCTATCATCTACATCATTTTTGGGAGGGGTGGGGGACTGGGAATACTTATCTTAATACTGA
>NW_011889030.1:1023778-1038494 GCF_000151845.1 Pteropus vampyrus | reverse complement strand
GTCCTGGTGTGGGCTTCTTTGGATTTCTGGTTTTTGGGATTCTCTGAGCTTCTTGGGGTATTATGTCTATTTCCTTCACCAGGTTAGGGAAGTTTTCCATCATTATTTCTTCCAATAGCTCTTCAACATCTTGTTTTCCTTCAGGTACCCCTATAGCATGGATATTTTTACCTTTGATAGTGTCCCATAAGCTCCTTAAATTATTATTATAGTCTCGGCTTCTTTTTTCTTGTAATTCTGATTGGGTGTCCTTGGCTTTCCCATCCTCTATATAGGTCATTTGATCCTCTTTTTTATTCACTTTGTTTATTCCATTTAACATACTTCTTATCTCAGATAATGTGTTCTTCACTTCTGACTGGTTCCCTTTTATAATTTCCATTTCCATTTTTATGTTTTTTATCTCTGTTGAAATTCTCACTGAATTCATCTACACTTCCCATAAATTCATTGAGCATCTTTATAACTAGTGTTTTGAACTCTGCATCTGTTAGATTGCTCGACTCTATTATTCCTGGATCTCTGTTCTGTTCTCTCATATGGTTTCTGTTTCTTTATCTTCCCGTTTTGGCTGCCTTTCTGTGTCTGTTTCTATGTACTAAGCAAAGGTCCTAAGTCTCCTGGTCTTATTAGTGTGGCTTTGTGTAGTAGATGTCCAGTGGCACAGTCCTGAGAGGGGTTCAGCTGTAGGCCAAATTTAGCCCAAGCCTGTAGCCCTCCAGTGCCATCTGTTAAGATTCAGCAAGCAATCCACAGATGCTGTGCTTATAGTTGCTTCAAAAGGCCATACCAGAAACTGAGGCCAGGCGCCACCAGGGTGAGTCTAGGTGCTGCTCAGCAAGGTGCACCTGACTTGCTAAGGATACACCTGGATGTGGCTTGGTTAGGGCTGGGAGTTGGGAGAGGTGGAGTTTCCGGGAATCCTCTGGGTGGAGCAACCTCTGTTATCCTGTTTGATGACGTCAGGGCTATGGCGGCGCTGTGTCCGCACGCTGGAAGCAGGGCTCTACGGAGGAAAATGGGTACAGCTGGCACTTCTGTACAGAGCAAGTCTCGCTTCGGCACTCACTTGGACAACTCAGTGCCCCCCTGTAAGTCCCTGCGCAGCCGAAACGGCACTCATGCTCAGAGTAGTTCCATCACCGTTAAAGTTCACTCGCAGACGTGGCCCCTTTAAAAAGAGTCTGCCGCTGCTGCAGCTGCCACCTCATTCTCACTCGGCTGTTGGAGACCGGGCAGTCCTGCGTCCTCACCCTGTCCTACCTTCTGCTAATGCAGGGTGCTTTCTTGGCTTTCTCCCTAGTTGTATGGCTTGTTCATCTAGATCCCAGGTGATTTTTCCTTGCTGTTAGTTTCTTGTTTCTGTCACAACTTTGATTTGGTCTCCAGAAGGATGAACAGAGCCTCTATCATCTACATCATTTTTGGGAGGGGTGGGGGACTGGGAATACTTATCTTAATACTGAATTTTGAGCAGGATATTTGCTGTATGTTTCTGGAATTTGACCTCTTTCAGGTTATGAATGATTTTGTCTTTTCATTCACTAATTTTGTTTTGTTTTTGTTTTGTTTTGCTTTTGTTTAGCTTTGCTTTAATAAGTATAGGAATAAAACTATTATCAAATGCTTTTCTAAAACCTGTTGAAATACAGTAAAACAAGAAATTTCATTGTTAGATTTCCCAATCATGAGCCATTGGTTTATTCCTGGAATATACTACATTGTCTTGCTGTATCATTATTCTTTTATTACATAGTTATATTTAATTTGCTAATTTTTTAATTTAGATATTTAATGTTTAAATTAACAACCGAATTGCCTGATAGCTCTATTCCCTATCTAATTCCTGTGTAATTTTGTTATCAGGTTACATAACAGTAAAACAAAATTGAAATAGGAGGGGCCTAGAAATCAAATAATCAGCTCTTCATCTTATAGGTGGATAACCACAGACAGAGGCAAATGATTTTGTTAGCAAAACTAATATCAGAGACAGGGTTGTGTGATTTAAGGTTCATAAAGTTTGGGAGGCAGCTTGAGATGCAAAATTCAAGAAAATATGAAGTTCCTTGGTAATAATTTGTTTCTACGGATCACCCTGACTACAGTTGCCTCTAGCTTCCTATTGTACTTAGAAACTTAGAGTTTTATTCTTTGATTCCTTCATGTGTTCCTCTAAATAGATTGTGTTTCTTGAGATTTGCTTGCATCGTCTTTGATTTCCCTGGCAGTTCCCAGCCCACATAATAGGTGCAAAATCAATATCTGTTACTTGGTGAAATTGTTTCCCTGTACCTTGCCCTGAACTTTTATAGCATGATTCTATTAGTTAAATATTCTTCAAAACTCATAATTCATGGTCATTTCTTGTTACTACAAGGAGTAGCAGAGCAGCACTATTTCACCAGGAGAAATAGAAGAGGTGGCTTGGTTAGCCAAACGTCACTTGGGTGCCTACACTAGGAGACCACAGCGCCTCTGCTATGCTTCTCAGACTCAGTCCCAGGCCACTGAGCTAAACTTTCCTGGAAACAAAGTATGCATTACATTATGTACCGTATGTGTTAAAGCTCCTGAGTTTGTCGATGAGAGTTACCGCACTTCTTTCCATCTGCCATACTTACGAGCATTTGGCAGCCAGTTTAGGCCCTTTGAAGAGTTATTCTCTACCTGATTAAAAATAAATTAACTAAAATCTAAAGTAGGAACTATTCAGTTATTCTCAATTTGATATCTTAAGTGAAAGTAAAACTTAAAAGAAGCTGCCCCCCAGGCTTTGTTAAGTATGATGACCAGACAAGAAGAAAAGTATGTTACTTTTCTTTGAAGTCCAGCTTTCTCAGCCTTGTGGAATATTGCAAATGAATTTCAAAGGGAAATTTCATCTCTCATTCTCTCTTGTCCTGGATTTCTGCTGCTGTATCCTCCCTCTAAACTCCATTTTTCTTTCTTACTGTGGGAATGATACATTCTTAAGCATACTATTTCATGCATTCATGTATTTATTCATTCACTGAAGAACTATTTATTGTTTGGCTACCAGGTGGTATGAACTGAGATCCTAATGATGAGCAAACACAGGTGAGACCCTTGCTGTTAACAAAGAGAGGAAATGGTCACTAATCAAATAATCTACTCAGTGAATGTTTAATTACAAACTAAGAATCATGCTCTGAAGAAAAAAACTAATTGGGGTAGAGGAAGGTCTCGTGTGGGTGGGGCAATGCAGTGTTGGTGAAAATTTTTCTAAAGAATTACTTTTGAACAGAGATCTGACAAGTGTCAGTTAAACATGTCTAAGTGGTATAAATAAGGATGACAGAGAAGAAGGCAGAGGGGCATATTCCAAGCTAAAGAAAATATCATGTGCAAATATCCTATGACAGAAGGAAGCATTGATATCTAAAAGCAGATTGATATATCTGAAGCAAAGAAAGAAACATAACTGTGCATGATGAGTTTGGACCAGACTATACAGGACCATATAGGGAAGGTGATATGGTATGGGGGTGGGGAGATGATAATAGGAGGATCAAATTTGTGTTTGAAAAAAGTTGTCAGTTATAGTATAGTGAATATATTGTAGAGGAGGCACAGTGACTGGGAATAAAAGCTAAGACTGGACACAATAATAAAAAATAAGATGACAGTAAATGACTAGAGTGGGGAGCAAAAAAATAGATACAAGAGATGTTTGAGAAGTGAAATCAAAAGGTATAGATAGATATGGGAATGGGAGAGTGAATCTTGTGCAGACAGCCTCTAGCTCTCTGCTTTGGGTCACAAGGCACAGGGTTATTTCACCACCTACACAGTCCTGAGTCCACACTAGTCCAGTTTGACCATCATCATTCCATCCAAACTCTCTAAGAATGACCCTCTGTGAGGCTGAATCAATGGATAATTTCAGGGATTATTTATTTGACTTCTCAGTATTTGATTTTTGAGACTACCTTCTTTTGAAAATTAATTAATTTTAAATTTATTTTCAATTGCAATTGACATTTGGTATTATTTTTAAATTAGTTTTAGGTGTACAGCATAGTGGTTAAACAGTTTTATAATTTACAGTGATCTCCCTCGATTAGTCTAGTACCCATCTGACACTATACAGATTTATTACAATATTATTAACTATTTCCTATACTGTACTTTGTGTTCCCTTGACTATTTCATAATTACCAATTTGTACTACATCAAACTAAAAAGCTTTTGCACAGCAAAAGAAATCATCAAAAAAAAAAAAAAAGAAAGGACAACTTACTGGATAGAAGAAGATATTCACCAATGATGCATCCAATAAGGGGTTAATATCCAAAATTTATAAAGAACTCATGCAAGTTAACACCCAGAAAACTAACAATCCAATTAGAAAATGGGCAGAGAACCCAAACAAACATTTTTCTAGAGTCCATACAGATGGGCCAATAGACATGTGAAAAGATACTAAATGTCACTAATCATCAGAGAAATGCAAATTAAAACTACAATGACATATCACTTCACATCTGTCACAGTGACTATCATCAATAAATCAACACATGAGTACTAATGAGGATATGGAGAAAAGGGAACCCTCATGCACTGTTGGCGGGATTGTAAATTGCAGCCACTCTGGAAAAATTTAGCGGTTCCTCAAAAAATTAAAAATGAGCTACCTTATGACTCAGGAATTTCATTTCTGGGTATTTATCCAAAGAAATTCAAAATATGAATTTGAAAAGATACATGCATGCTAATGTTCATTGATTGCATCATTATTTGCAATAGCCAAGATATGGAAACAACTTAAGTGCCCATCAATGGATGATTGAATAAAGAAGAGGTGGTACAAATCTACAATGGAATATTACTCAGCCATAAAAAATAATGAAATCTTCCCATTTGCAACAACATGGATGGACCTGGAAGGCATTATGCAAACCAAAATAAATCAAACAGTGAAAGACAAATAACATATGATTTCACTTATATGTAGAACCTAAGAAACAAAGTAAACAAACCAAACAGAAACAGACTCATAGATACAGAGAATAAACTGATGGTTGCTGAAAGGGAGGGGGGATGGGAAAAAAAGGTGAAGGAAGACTTCCTTTTTGAAACTTTCTGTTCTCTCAGCCTCTGCGACATCAGAATATTGTGAGTAACCTGCTCTATCTCTTGCCACCTTTGCTAAGACTCAACATAGGGTTATCTTTTTCTATCTGCTTAATAAATATCGATATCTTAGATAATCTTCTAAAAATATTTGCTCCCTACACAATCAAATCCGATTGTTAAGCTAGTGACTTCCTAATTAATATCCACTGTAGACCCATCCTAACTACATAGCTAACTACTTATTGGATATGTCTACTTATATTTCTCAATGGCAACTCAAACTCAAAGTATCTAGTCAAAATCTAGATATCTCTCATGTACCTGAAGAACTAGTGTTCCCTCTATCAGTGATTTGGCCAGTGACTTATAATTTTACTATTTAGTAGTGTGTCCAAAAGGCATGGACCTCTCTTTTTATTTTAAGATTTTGTGACCCCTTGTTCTTTTCCAAATTCAGAAAAAAATCCAAATCTCCTTTTCAAATACAAAATTAAAAATAAAGAACTGATGTCAGCTATATTGTTTCTGTAGCCCTACTCAGAGTCTGCCAGTGTTCATTTGTATCTTTCCTACAGATTTTTCAGATTTTGATGTTCCCAATAAACATGTGAAGTCAGACTGAAATCAACTCTGGATAATTAAGTATAATGACCCAATTGTTTTCTTTTCTCTAAAACTTAAAGTAATGATACTTACTTTTGTGCTCATATTATAGATAATTAGAAACTTTTTTTTTTTGATGAGAAAGGGACAGAAAAAGAACACAACTTCAACAAATAAATAAAATAGTAATAAGGCTTCTATGAAATATTATTCATTGAATGTATTCATTTAAGACACAATAGAAAATCATTTTTAGTTATGATAATTCACTTTCTAGCTGGACAAAGATAAATCATTATTTTTATTACATGGACTAAATACTATTTTTAGGATACTTCGCTTGATTAGCCATAATTTTTTAAAAGAACACATTACTATCTTTCCCTTCCAGCAGCTCACTGTTACATAGTGAATCTAGGAAGAATGAAGTTTGTGCTATAATTGTGGGAGTATGGAAGGTAGAAAGATGAATTCTGATTTGGGGCATCTGAAAAGGGTATGTGGAGGAGTTATCTGATCCAGGCCTTGATGTATAAGTTTGAATTTGAAAGAGCATATGACAGGATGGTTTTCAGGTGGAATGAACAACTTGCAAATGATTAACCCAAAAATGGGAAATTATTTTCTTCAAGAATTGTATGTTCTTTTGTACCTGGTATATAAAATATTCTAATAGACATTGAAGAAATAGATATTTGAGGAAAGACAAGTATAAACACATTTATCTACATGCTCTGGAACTGAAATGAATACCTTCTTCCCTGCATTGGCCCCTGATACTAGGACATTCAGGTGGCCTAAGTCAAGAGGAAGACATTTGATTAGGAGATGCTTTCCATTAAATGATTATGATTCTACATTGCCAACAATTAGCGTTGCTGAAAGTACTCTGTGAAATTAGTACTTAATTGTTGTGTAAATTTCTGGTTCAATAATTCAATCATTTATGATAGCATGCAAGATAAAATAAACTTGGTTTACTTAAGTAGAAAACAAAAGAGACTTCACTGAAAGACACAAGGTAGGGCATGTAAGTAAAGGCAAAATGAAGAAAAAGACAGCTCAGATTGGGCAGGAACAAGGAGTACTTTAGGGCGTTAGGCAGTAGGGTGTTGAATATGCCCAGGATGGAGTTAGAGGAGGACTATGAGACTTCATTAACAGTCATACCAAGAGTTCACACCACTGGATTAGAGGAAGAGAGAGCAGTTCTCCAAAGGGAAATCAGAGTATTAATGACAGAAAGAGGAATGGATTCTGGGTAAAAGATCAGAAATGTTTCCTATACTTGATTTTCTTGTTTCCTATATATTTTGATTTTTTAACTTTTCTCTTTTTGTTATAGACTAAATGTTTGTGTCTCAAAAATTCATATGTTGAAATCCTAAACGCCATGGTATTGGGAGGTGGGGCTTTTAGGAGGTGATTAGGTTACAAGGGCAGAACCCTCATGAATGGGATTAGTGTCCTTGTAAAAGAGACCCTAGAGAGATCCTTCACCTTTTTTGTCATGTGAGGTTACAGCTAGAGGCACAGCTGTCTCTGTGATAGAGGAAGCAAGTACTTACCAGACACCAAATCTGCCAGAATATGGTCCTGGACTTCCTATCCTCTGGAACAGTGAGAAGTAAATTCTGTTGTTCATAAGCTAACCAGTATGGTACTTTTGTTATGGTAGCCTGAATAGACTAAGCACTATTTCTCAAGTAGTAGTATAAGTCATTTTTTCTTGTCCCTAATTTATAAAGCATTTCCTATGACTTCCTAGCCTTTTCCACATGTATTCAAGTCGTACTTTTTATAGATTATTTCCTCTTTACATTAACCATCTGAAAGGCGTGTCTACCCAAACAAATGAAAATCAGCCCAAAGTCCAAATATATGTTTGCTTTCTCTATTTTTTTGTTTGTTTGTGTGTGTGTGTTTGTGTGTAGGGAGGTGAGATATCAGAATCACTTAGAGAACTTTTAAAAATCAAATTAAACATAACTTCTACTACCTTAACTTCCATCCATAGACACACTATATCAGAGTAATTTGGCAACAAACAAACAAACAAAAACAACAACAACAACAAAAACCCTGGAATTTCCCTTTTTAATAGCTATTTACTGGTGATTCTATTATACTCACCATCTAATTTATCCTACAAATATTGAGAACTGCTAATATAGACTTTATATGGACCCAACTTTATTTCTATTACTGAGGATATGTGACATTCTGGATTCTATGACTACTATGAGAAAATCGTTGAGAGATTTCATCTCATGATAACAAAGAAGTTTTTAACGTGTGTAACTTTGGACTACCCACAAAGAGAATAGGCTGACTTGCAAATCAGTACATTCTCTGTCTCTGAAAGTGTTTACACAGGAGTTGCATGACCATCTGCCTGAGAGGAATATAAAATGAAAATGAGACAGTGACATTTCTCTCCCATTGAGATACACTGTGACATGATATTGCAGTTAACTATATATAAATAATAAAGGCGCAACAATGGAAATCTCACCAAACATCAGAGTTTTCCTCACATTCTTAAGAAATTATATCACAGATGAATTTCTGTGTGAGAACCCCTTAGTGACAGACTGACTGACGGCTTAGAGAAGTTAACAAATTGCCCATGATCAGAGAGCTTATTAACTCTGGGAATTAGGTTCAAATCTAGATCTGTTTATCTCCAAAACCTCCATAAGCCCTAATTTCTCTTAGTGGGCACAAACTTTCCACAAGGCTTTCTTGAATACTGAAGCTTTACACAGACTTTTGAAACATTGTCAAAGTTAGATATACAAAGATATCAAATGTCCAAATATCTCAAACTATTTTACAAAATATTTTATTTGCATGCTGCTTTCTTTAACTATGAGGGATTCGCCTTCATGCTGTGCTTGGCAACATACTCGACTACCAAAAGAGCCCCATAGAATTTAGGAATAATTATTGTTAGTGGAAATTTGTCTTCTATTTACACAGTGATGCGACTTTAGAAAATATGTCACAAGTCAGTCATATTAGAAATATAAAGATATTTCTGTCATGTAAATTTATGTTTTGTCACAGAATATTAGCTATTTTATAAATTTGAATTCGTATAAAGTATCACTAGAACTTTACATACCTTAATCTGGAAATAATACTACTTGATTATCTAGAAAGTTTATCTGATATAGAACAGTTCTGGCAAAGAGAAATTCTATTATGTCTGAATAAAAGAAACAGAAAGAGTATTAATATTGATAATTAATTGAGTTGAAATCTTTTAGCTGTGTTGTATTTTCAATTAGGAGTGTTGTAAAATTTAAGTCTGCTAATATAAACAGAAATTTTGTGTTCAAGATGATTTCCATGTTATGTTAGTTATTGAATTGGCTTGCAGTAAACATGGTGGCTAACAAATGTCCAGAACAAGAATGCCTATTTTTAAATGGAGAAAAAGAGAATGATGATACATTAAAAGTAAATAAATAGAAAAAATAAAACGGTGGCTATATGGGGCACCTTTTTGTAATTCTTTAAATTTAGGATTAACCAGCATTCTGATTTGACCAAAAGATTGAACCTATAATTTTTATTTTATTTTGTTTTATTTTTTACTTAAATAGTGTTAGAATTTACAGACGGTTTTTTTTTTTTTTGCAAGTGTAGTGCAAATTATTATAAGGTATATTAAAGCAATTAGACTGCTGAATTTAACCTTCTGTGAGTGGGGCTTGAGGAGTTGAGGAGAGGGGCACAGAAACTACTGTCCTTTTCAAATAATTCACAAACGTGCTAATTATGTGTCAGATAATAAAGTTGAGGCACTGTGACCTTCAAGCCAACAAAAGACCTTTTCAAGTGAGCCATTTCCATGTACATTAATATAGTGAGCAATGCCCTTCCACAGTTAAATAATGTATGGCTATTATTTCATTATATGTAAATGCAAACCAAAGAGTTGTTTCATTGTTGACGTATTAAAAGTAATGCTATAAAAAACAAAGACTATAAATCCATTTCAGTAACATTTTGTGATCTTTTTATATATGCTTGTTATTTGCTTTGATTGCATGCAGCAACGTGTGGTTTCTCCGCAACTGAATGCATTTTAGATTTGAACAGTAAAAACTGCATCGTGTTAAAGTATATAATAATCAACAGAGGCATTAGGTATGTTAGAAAAATTATTTTTAAAACAACAAACTCTTTGCAGCGATGAAGACAGTTATGTATTCCATAGATCAGAGTAAACACTACCTCTGTACACAAATACTTGCTAGCAAGAGGAATGTTGAATAAGAGTGAGGTTCAAAGGAAAAGAAAAGAATCTCATGCTCTTTCTCATGGCTCATGGTATAAAGAAAATATTTGTAAATATTAGGCTTAGGTATAGGACATAACGGCAGTTATTTAAAAGAACATTCATTTCACTGGAAGAGAGTATAAGTTTCAAAAGCAATAATGTATAAAGGAATTTGGTTGTCACTAATGCTTGAATCAAATAGATTGCTAGAATGTCAAACAGTGCCCATAAGGTTGTGGTAGAATATCAAGAACAGGAAGAAGAATTTAATTATCTTCTATTCGTCTAGCTTTGTAGTATATTTGGTGCTGAATAAACATGAATAAAGATATAGTCATTCTTAATGCAACTTAAGTAGGCATAATAAACCTCTGGGAAATAATAAACCAATTACAAAAGTAAAGTAAACCACAATCATACGAGATTCCAAGAACCTATTAGCATTCGATCCATAGATACAATTTTTTTCAGTCCCATAGCAAATCATAATAGCATCATATTAACGATTAGATGTTGATACCAAGAGATTATATGGGGTTTACTGATTCACTCACCAGTCTTTCCTTTTGTTCTAAACAATTTTATAGGGCCCTTTGTTGTTTTTTGTTTTAATAGATTCTCTGAATGCTTTCATAAAACAGACACCAGTGACATTTATGAGAATGCTGTTGTTTATTACTGAGATTTTCAATGTAGGTATACATGGATAATAAATGTTTCTGCATTTCCTTGATAATCTGAAATAATTTTCATTATTTTTGATTTTATTTAAGGTGGCAAATCTTGCTTGTTCCATGTCAACAAATGAAGATGGGATTAAAATTGTCAAAATTGCAGCCAATCACTTGGAAACTTTGTGTCCACAGGTATGATAACTCAGATACTCTTCTACAAAGCTAGCTATAAAAAGTATATATAATGCTTCAGACTCTTATACACATGGAAAGATATTAAAATATTTATTTTAAACACAGAAGATGACTCATCCTAAGATTATGGTTTATTTTTTACTAATCATCTATTTCTTTACTTAGCACCTGGTTTTTGTAGCATTCCCTGAGGGCCGATATCAGAATCTTGTGAGAGAAAAATATAATTTGAAATCAAAGTGGTACTTTGTCTCCAACAGATTTGATTTATTTTTAGTGATTATTTATTTTGAAACCTCAAATAGAATGAAAGGAACATTTTCTTTCCTTTTATCAAAAGAAGGCATGGCTTTGGTAAAAGCCAAGAAATGTTTTTTTTGTTGTTTTATTGTCTTTAATTTCCTGAAATCTGAAGAGCAACACGTTTTTAGGGAGTTGTATCTAGATGACTAGGAACCTTGAAGCCATGAATTAGGATACACCTAAAGGCAATCTTAGTCACCTTGTCTAAAATAAGCAATAAATAATTTCTTCCTAATAAAGACCACAAATGTAAGAATGTAAAATGTTGCAATGATTAGAAATTTTAAGTCTTTGGACACCTGCCAAGATTTTTATTTTATTAAAAGTATGTGTTAAATTTTTGATTTGCCTTGCTGATGATTTTATCACTAGGGAACTAGTAAGGGAGACTGCTTCTTTGGACTTGATGTTAATTAACTAGTAAAAACTGGCTGGAGAAGTGGAGTCTGGAGGATCTGCAACTGAGACTGCACAACTGATATCAGTTTTCTGTGAGATCCTACAGGGGACAGAATACCCCAATGAGGTTTCTGAAGTGGTTGAATCACTTATACTCCCCTCAACAGTCTATGAGGATTCTCATTTCTCCACATTGTGGATACTACTTGATGCCGTCATTTTTAAAAGAATGACTTTTTAAATCTGAGGAGTATTAAATAAATCTCACTGGCTTTATAATTTTCTGATTAAAAAGAGACTTTTTTCAGATATTTATTAATCATTTAGCTTTCTAATTTTGTGAATTGCCTAAACCTTTTTGAAAAATTTTAAAATTATTATTATATTGCTTGGGTTTTTAAAAAATATCTTCTGTTGTCTATGGCTTTAAAAAATTTTGAAAACAATATTTTAATCAATGAGGATTTTAAGAACTTTAATGTAAACATATGATCTATCTTTTAATGCCTTCGATAGATATTTATAGAGCACCTACCCTGTGCCACATGTCTGTTGTTTTGTGCTTTGCTAAGGAATTCTTCCAATAAAATTATTATAAAGTACCATACTATCTTTTAAAAAGATTGAAACATATAGATCTTTATTTGATCTGAAATTTGTTTTTATGTGTAACATGAGCTAGAGATCTACTTCATTTTCTTTCTAGTGCTAACCATTGGGCAATATCATGCATTAAGTAGTTGATCCTTTCCCAATTAATGTGAAATGCTACCATTTGTTCTGCACATACACATATACACTATAAATGTTTCCATTGGTTTATATATATATATTTGTATACACATACATGTATATACTTATACACATATATAATATACACATACATATATAATACATATATATCAAATATGTATAACATTTTACTACTATTCCATATGTAAATATAGATTGATAGATAAATCGAAATATGTCTCAAATATTTATGTTTCTAGATTCTCTCTTGTGTTCCACTGGTCTATGTCTTTATCCCTACTACATACAGTATTGCAATGTCTTAATTATGGTTTTATACTAAATCTTAATATCTTTTGGGCAAATTGGCTCACCTCATTTTTTTCTTTAAATTATTGCTATTCTTATTTTGCTCTTTTATGTAACTTTTAGTAGCAACTTGCCAAGTTTGATGAAAATACATGTTAGAATATTTATTGAACATTTCTAAATGTTTTAAATTTTAGATTATTTTAGAGAATAATCACTTTTTTAAGATATTAAATAGTTTCATTAATAAACATGTTTTATGTATCTCTATAATTAGAACTCTTTTTTATGTCCTTCAGGGATTTCTTAAATTTTTTATTTTTTATTATAAATCCCATGGCTACATACTGCTGGCTTCCAAATTTTTCTCTCCAAGCTAGAACTTTTACCTAATGACTGAACTTAAACATCTAGTTTTCCTCGTGACATTTCCACTTCAATATCTAGAAGACATCTAAGACTTAAAATAGCCAAAATGGAACTCTTAAATTTGTCTGTCCCCATCTCATTCTGTTTCTTCTTCAGTCTTAGTGATTTTAATTAATGGCATGGTTGTCCTTCTAGTTGCTCTGGGGAAAAACCCGTAAATTCATTCAGTAAATGTTTATTGAACACATTGTATGTGGTAGGCACTATTTATGCATCTGGAGGAAAATAGTAAAAAAAAAAAAAGCAAACAAAAATCCTTACCTTTGTGAAGCTTATAGTCTAATGACTTCTATTGGCTGTTTTTTCTATTAACAAGTCCTATCGTTTTCACCAAAAAATATTGATTTTGAATCTATATGCTTTTCTCCATTCTGTCAACATGTTAGCTTATGACATTATCATCTTTATCTAATCTACTTTTTACTTTCTATATAAAAGCCAAAGTAAAATTGTAAAAAATTTTTTTTGTAGCAATTACTTTCCTTAGCTTTTTACAGTGAAATGCAAAAAATTTTTATGGTTTAATCAGACTTATATGAACTTCTTACTGCCTAACTTCCAGCCCCATCCCATATTATTTTCCTTTCCAATCATTAGATTTCTGTTTCTAGAACACAGCAGGCTCCTTCCTACCTGAGGGGGTTTGCACTTGGTAATTTCCCATTGCTCTTTTCTCATATAGCCATATAGACAGCTCCTGTTATATTCAATTTGTGAGGACTCACCTCAAACATCATCTTCTCAATTCCTTAAATCACTCCTGCAGGTATATCCTACTATGTCATCATATTTATTTCTTTTAGAATCTATCACAACCTGAAATTATATTTTATATTATTTTGTTATTTTTATTGTGTATTTTTGCGTTCAAACATAAAGTTCATGAAGGCAATAATTTAGTCATCCTTATTCATTACTTACATATCCTGCACCTAACAGAAATGAAGCTATATTGAATATTCAACAAATTTTTGTCCAATATATAAATGAATGATAGGGATTCTAGAATGATAAATTATTCGATATTCATAGAGGGCAGCAAGGCTTTAAAAATCTTTATAATACTTTTTCTAAAATGGTGTGTTTTCTTTCTGACAACATAAAAAACATAGTGTAATTAGTTTTAATTGCAACTGATGAAAAAATATCTTTAAAATGCCTGATTAATATATAGTTGCCAACCAAGGATGAGGCCTGTACCGGTGGGCTGCAGTGATCCTCTTGACTTAGCACATTTCAATGTTTTACTAGTGATTTGGATAAAATTATAGAATACATGTTCTTATTTTTTTTAGTTAAAAATAACAGAATAAAGGAAATAGATGAAGTAATTCAGTCATAAAGAATTTGGATATTCTAGAATATGAACTAAATCTCAGTTTGTTTATATAATACATATAAATATTAAACCTTATATACTGAGCACTCTAAAACAAATTGCTAAGATAGAGAATGGAATAAATATGGCTTAACAAAAACTTAGCCTCTGAAAGGCTTAGTAATTTTAGTTGATAATAACCTCAATGTGAATCAGCAGTATGGTATAGCTGTCAGAAAAACTCATATAATTTAACATTTTTTCATCAAAGAATAGTTCTAAAACTTATTTTAATCTTCTCTATATGTCAACATTATTTTAAAAACTGTGTTAATTTTATAGTTTCTTGAATTTCAGAATTAT
>NW_011889030.1:1016752-1023318 GCF_000151845.1 Pteropus vampyrus | reverse complement strand
TGGGCAAATTGGCTCACCTCATTTTTTTCTTTAAATTATTGCTATTCTTATTTTGCTCTTTTATGTAACTTTTAGTAGCAACTTGCCAAGTTTGATGAAAATACATGTTAGAATATTTATTGAACATTTCTAAATGTTTTAAATTTTAGATTATTTTAGGGAATAATCACTTTTTTAAGATATTAAATATTTTCATTAATAAACATGTTTTATGTATCTCTATAATTAGAACTCTTTTTTATGTCCTTCAGGGATTTCTTAAATTTTTTATTATTTATTATAAATCCCATGGCTACATACTGCTGGCTTCCAAATTTTTCTCTCCAAGCTAGAACTTTTACCTAATGACTGAACTTAAACATCTAGTTTTCCTCGTGACATTTCCACTTCAATATCTAGAAGACATCTAAGACTTAAAATAGCCAAAATGGAACTCTTAAATTTGTCTGTCCCCATCTCATTCTGTTTCTTCTTCAGTCTTAGTGATTTTAATTAATGGCATGGTTGTCCTTCTAGTTGCTCTGGGGAAAAACCCGTAAATTCATTCAGTAAATGTTTATTGAACACATTGTATGTGGTAGGCACTATTTATGCATCTGGAGGAAAATAGTAAAAAAAAAAAAAGCAAACAAAAATCCTTACCTTTGTGAAGCTTATAGTCTAATGACTTCTATTGGCTGTTTTTTCTATTAACAAGTCCTATCGTTTTCACCAAAAAATATTGATTTTGAATCTATATGCTTTTCTCCATTCTGTCAACATGTTAGCTTATGACATTATCATCTTTATCTAATCTACTTTTTACTTTCTATATAAAAGCCAAAGTAAAATTGTAAAAAATTTTTTTTGTAGCAATTACTTTCCTTAGCTTTTTACAGTGAAATGCAAAAAATTTTTATGGTTTAATCAGACTTATATGAACTTCTTACTGCCTAACTTCCAGCCCCATCCCATATTATTTTCCTTTCCAATCATTAGATTTCTGTTTCTAGAACACAGCAGGCTCCTTCCTACCTGAGGGGGTTTGCACTTGGTAATTTCCCATTGCTCTTTTCTCATATAGCCATATAGACAGCTCCTGTTATATTCAATTTGTGAGGACTCACCTCAAACATCATCTTCTCAATTCCTTAAATCACTCCTGCAGGTATATCCTACTATGTCATCATATTTATTTCTTTTAGAATCTATCACAACCTGAAATTATATTTTATATTATTTTGTTATTTTTATTGTGTATTTTTGCGTTCAAACATAAAGTTCATGAAGGCAATAATTTAGTCATCCTTATTCATTACTTACATATCCTGCACCTAACAGAAATGAAGCTATATTGAATATTCAACAAATTTTTGTCCAATATATAAATGAATGATAGGGATTCTAGAATGATAAATTATTCGATATTCATAGAGGGCAGCAAGGCTTTAAAAATCTTTATAATACTTTTTCTAAAATGGTGTGTTTTCTTTCTGACAACATAAAAAACATAGTGTAATTAGTTTTAATTGCAACTGATGAAAAAATATCTTTAAAATGCCTGATTAATATATAGTTGCCAACCAAGGATGAGGCCTGTACCGGTGGGCTGCAGTGATCCTCTTGACTTAGCACATTTCAATGTTTTACTAGTGATTTGGATAAAATTATAGAATACATGTTCTTATTTTTTTTAGTTAAAAATAACAGAATAAAGGAAATAGATGAAGTAATTCAGTCATAAAGAATTTGGATATTCTAGAATATGAACTAAATCTCAGTTTGTTTATATAATACATATAAATATTAAACCTTATATACTGAGCACTCTAAAACAAATTGCTAAGATAGAGAATGGAATAAATATGGCTTAACAAAAACTTAGCCTCTGAAAGGCTTAGTAATTTTAGTTGATAATAACCTCAATGTGAATCAGCAGTATGGTATAGCTGTCAGAAAAACTCATATAATTTAACATTTTTTCATCAAAGAATAGTTCTAAAACTTATTTTAATCTTCTCTATATGTCAACATTATTTTAAAAACTGTGTTAATTTTATAGTTTCTTGAATTTCAGAATTATATCTGTAGTACACCCCAGTTGTGTGTGTGCATGTACATGTGTGTAAGTTCCACATTTGCAATATGTATTGAAATAAAATATGTGCATATATTTAGGTCCACTAATTCTACTTCCAGCAATTTATGGTACAGATATATATGTGAACATACACAACAGTCTATTAGCAAGGTTTTTATGCAGCTTTATCTGTAATGGCAAACCTAATTTAGAGCCAACCTAAATTGTTGGCTCAGTTTTTGTGTGGAAGACTCCCAAGATAAGTGAAAAAGGAACATTTCAGATGAATAGGTATATTATTCCATTTATTTTGAAAAAAAAAAAAAAAGGAATAGAGCCATATGTTTATGTAGTCATAGATAGGTTTTTAAAAGGTCTTCATGAAAGTCGTAATAGTGGTTACCTCCAGGAAATGAGGTGGTGAATAAAGAACACGGAGAAGTACTTTTATATTCCATTTTATTTTTTTAAAACTCTTAATTTAACCAGAAATAGATACTTTATGAATTTCTAAACAAAACTCAACCAATTAAAAAAAATTCTAGATTGATTCTGGAGTGAATAAGGTTGAGAAAACACAAAGTCAGGAGGAGCTGATAGGGTGGCACTTAATTCCTTTTTTGTTAAATATATTAACTTCACCTAGGTTTCAGTGAATTGAATCATCTTGGTTCATACTGTGCCTAATGGAATACAGCTATAATGGTTTGCCCAGTTACAGATGTCACACTTCAAAATAGAATTGTCACTTGGAGCATATTTAGCAGAGGCTATCTGAAATAGTGACATGATTTGAAACAGTGTCATATGAAAAATTTATAAAAGCAACAGGGAATTTTTAGCCAGGAAAAGGTAAGACTTGGAGAAACATGATCTCTGTCATCAAATCTTTAAAGGGCTATGATGTGAAAGACTTTGTTCTGAAGGACCCTGGAGGGCAGAACTACCACCTATGAACAGAAGCTAGAAAGATACAAATTTCGTCTCAAAATAGAATTAGTTTTCTAACAGAGCTATCTTGAAAGAGAGGGGATTTTGTTGAGAAGGAAGGATTTGTAGTTTCCCAACGTCTTTAAACACAAGGAGGGTGACAATTAGACCAAGCTATTGTATAGAAGGCACAATAGCTTAGGTGAGAAATTGGCCTACAGGCCTTTTAATGTCCAGTTCTGAGATCCTTTCTAATGAATCTATCTTTTATGTAAAGGAAATAATTGTGATCTGATGATAGCACTGCGAAATACTAGAGCTGTTCAGACTCTTCCTGGTGGAAAGCTAAGACTATGGATAGGAATTGACCCTTGTTACATTTTAACAAGTGACTTGGAAGGTAAACATTTTATATTTGCATATGGCACAAAAATGAGAAAGATAGAATTCAAGTTTCTACTATGATTATAATTTGGACTAATGTTTGAAAACTCATAAGCTGAAATTTAATAAGGGTAAATATAAAGTCAGGGCCTTAGGTTAAATAAAATCTCTTGCCCAAGTGGATAGAAAAATCATTGTTTATCAAAAGTACCTGGGGCATCAGGAGTTCGGAGGGACATTTGTTATCTAGTTCCATGAATTCCAAATAGTATACTATACTATAATAAAATCAGGTCAATATAGTTAGCTTTTTTCATAAAATAAAATTTATTTAACTTTTTATTAGAAATCTATGTACTTTCTACTTGTTTGATATTCATCTAAAATATTTGATTTATGAAATAATAATGAAAGTAAATAATACATTTTCATATGGTTATTTTTACTTGGGAAAATAAAAATTTCCCAAACCTATCTCAGTTACTTCCCTTTTCCCTATACCTCCTTCTTTCAAAAATACTTGCAGCCTGAAAAATCCAGAAAATTAAAATTATTCATTTAGGTGACCCAACTATATAAGTCAGTAGCATGATATAGAGACCCTTTTCAGCTTTAAAATGATTATATGCTTAGCCTGTGAAATAGGGGAAAATCCCTAATGTACCTGACATGGGATTACCATGTCTAGAATACCATGTTGTGTTCAGACTTTGTACGTAAGGGTGAGGCAGGAAAAGAATGAGTAGTTTTAAGCCATTGTGAACTACTTCCTAAACACTTTTGTTTAAGTGTTTAAACAAAAAGCAAATAGGCTATGCCTTGTCAAAGATAATAGAAAGAGCATTTCATTATTGGGTGGTAAAGGTGTTTACGGTCTTAAGTGTCCTTTCCATAAATAACACTTTTAATTGATAAAAATCATGGTGAAACTTAGGATATTTTCCTTCTGTTAAATATAGTTACATTCAATTAGACAGACTCTCAGAAGAGCTTAAATGTTCCAAAGTCAAATCAAGTTTTCTAATCACTGTCACATTTAAATCAATATCTAGTACAGCTTTCTTATATCTTCTTTTATTTATCTCTTTCATCAAATGTTATTCAATGACCTAACAGAGCTAAAACATCTTCTAGAAATATCTAGTTTATTTCCAGTGATATGCTCGGAAATATATTTTTATAAGTTGCTTATTGGACATCAATAATTACTTTCTAAAAGGGCTATATATTGGGTGTGTTGAAAAGTAGGGAGGAAAGTCAGGGTTGCTCCAGACATAGAAGCTTGTAAAGTATTAAAAACCAAAAACCCCAAACTGAAAACAACAACATACCTGGTGGAGGGTGTGCACTGGAGATTACCTGTATTCATATTTAAATATAGAAAAATATAACCTATATGAGGGGATTCTCGGTCCCCTGATGTATCTTAAGAATAGTAAGCACTCAGTACATATTTATGGAGGGAACGATTATATCAGCATGAACTTATTTTGCATTGTGGACATTGACAGGTAGGGGATGAAAGCCAGTACTATTTCTCATACTTCATCATTCTTTAGGATGTGTAGAAAATCCCAGCTTCTAACCAAGTGATAAAAAGTCTCAGTATGACACTCTGTGTGCTTGAAGTGCAAGGCATATGAAGTGACTGGCATTATCTCTTTCTTCATGGACAGGATTGTTTCATTATAACAGCAGCTTCCTCTGATTAAGTTATGATGCATTACCGTATTTAGTACACGTTTCAGTAAGGGCATTGGGCTATCTCTTTCAAATGGAAAAACATGTCCTGATTTGTATGGGGTTTTTGTTTGTTTGTTTTGTGATCGAGAAGCTGTCATATCTATGAATTGAAAGCACTTAATTTTCTAAGTATCATGCTCTAGGGAAGCAGATATGTTTTCTTTCATTTCTGTAGACCATAATGATGGATGTTTTATTTGTAACCAAACAAATATAAGACTCAAATAAACAAATATAAGACTCAAATAATCAATTTGAAATAATCATATTTTTAAAGAATTCCTGGATGTACCTATGAGAGTTGTGACAGGTCTTTTACAATAATACCTAATTTATTTCTTTTTTCATCAGAGTATGGCAAAAAATACTCTACGATTTTGGAAACCAAAAGTTGTGTAAGACTAGAAAAAGGCTAAAATGAGGTAATAATTTTTTAAAGCTGATTATGATTAGTTGATCCTTAAGACCGTCTATGGTGATTTAAGACTAGAAAGAAGCCTAGGATTAGTCTTTTCCCTGTGATATTGCTGTGAGATTTATGGACATCAATAAGTGCTTTCTAAAAGGGCTGTATATTGAGTGTGTTGAAAAGTAGGGAGGAAAGTCAAGGTTGCTCCAGATTTTCCTCAAGCACTGTCTCAGTGCTTGAATGCAACTATAAACACAGTTGCTTGCTAAGCCTGGACATTAAGCTCTGTGTTATTATACTATTATTATTCTATATTCTGTCTCAATTGCACACTCAGTAACTCCTTTCCTCTCATTCCAAGGATCATTTCGTGCAACAATTATTAGCTGAGCATCTACTGGGAACATCCGTGAAGCTAGGATGAGCCAAAGGCAGGGAATAAGGATTCATGGGGTACCAAATAGGGCATTTCTGAGGAATAAGGTTATTGGTTTAACTAGGAAGGGCTTTATCTAAGAAAATCTGAGGTGATGTGTCCTGGAAGATGAAACAGAAGTTGTGGAAGAAAAGTCGTAGTCATTACATTTCAGTAGGGGCATGGAACCAAAAATTAGATAATGATTTAAAAGTAAGTAGACAGAACTAAGTATGATTTAATATGCAAGCTGAGGTAAAAATTTCAGAATTAATTAAAAACCAAAGAGTCTATGCTTATGGTGTGTGCCATGATATTAAATATGTTAACACAAAAGATCTGTGCCAGCCTTGACAATGTTGTAGTCATAAGAGGTAGCAAAGATGGGGCTTATTTACATTAAGTTTCCGAGAAAGGAAAATGTATTATCAAAGTAGAAATGAAGTGATGTTAGAGAGTAATAGGTTGAAAGGCCATAGAAGTTAGAGGGAGATTCATGTTAGGGGATTCAGGGAGGACTTTCACATTTTCTATTGGCCTTAAAGGATAAGCAAGATATGTAATTTTTGGAAAATATGAAAAGGGCATTCTAGGCTGAGGAGATGGAAAAGTATATAACAGAATTG
>NW_011889030.1:1004726-1016702 GCF_000151845.1 Pteropus vampyrus | reverse complement strand
ACTAAGTATGATTTAATATGCAAGCTGAGGTAAAAATTTCAGAATTAATTAAAAACCAAAGAGTCTATGCTTATGGTGTGTGCCATGATATTAAATATGTTAACACAAAAGATCTGTGCCAGCCTTGACAATGTTGTAGTCATAAGAGGTAGCAAAGATGGGGCTTATTTACATTAAGTTTCCGAGAAAGGAAAATGTATTATCAAAGTAGAAATGAAGTGATGTTAGAGAGTAATAGGTTGAAAGGCCATAGAAGTTAGAGGGAGATTCATGTTAGGGGATTCAGGGAGGACTTTCACATTTTCTATTGGCCTTAAAGGATAAGCAAGATATGTAATTTTTGGAAAATATGAAAAGGGCATTCTAGGCTGAGGAGATGGAAAAGTATATAACAGAATTGAAAAAAAGTGAGTAATTGAATCTGCCTAAGCCACATTGTTTCTTAATGGGGGTGGGGGTGGGGGAAGGCTGGCACTTTGGGTGGAACAATTCTTTGTTGTATGGGATAGGCAGAGTGGTAGGTCTCTATATGCAGAAGACCCAGAATCTAGGGCTCTATTTACACAACCACACCTCCCCCAGCCCAGTCTTTGTGATAACCAAAAATGCCTCCACACATTTCTAAGGACATCCTAGGAGATGCTGCCCCATTTGAGAACAAGTGGAATGGTATAGCTATGGAAAGGGAGAGACAATATACGCTTGAAACAGAGGTTGCCGTACTTACTGCCAAGCAATGGAATTTATATTTGGAATTTAGGAGAGGATGGCAAGTCACTATGACTGGTTTTGAGTAGGAAAATGACATCATCACAGCTATACTTCCTGGGAATTAATCTGGAAATTGTGTGTCAACTGGATAAAAAAAAGATATAGGCAGGACTAGTGAAGAGATTATTTAATGTTACATGAGAATTCAGAATTTGAATAAGGAACATAGGAATAAAAATTGATACTTGCGACAAATTATAAATAGACTATATAAACTGACTAGAAATTGAAAATAAATTAGATGATGGTAATAATGGAGGCAAAAGAGAGTACATTCGTGGGTCTTAGCCTGGCACCTGGGAAGTGGTTCTATTAGGAGAAATTAGAAATATAATGAAAGCAGAGTCGCCTTAGGACAGAAATTAATATATTACTAGTGTCCTCAATTAATATATTACTAGTCTGAGATTATTGCAAATGACACATATAAGAACTTGAGATATCATAGCTAGATATGGTAGCCATTTATGTAGAGGTGAAGGTTGAAGCCATACATGGAGAACAAGATTGCTAAAGAACAAGAGAAAATAAAAAGATGAAAAACAGAACCTTAAAAACACATCTAGGAGAGAAGAAAAAGAACCTGAGAGAAGAAAAAACAATCATTTAAGTAAGAGCAAAGTTGGGAAAGTGTGGCTTGGTGGAAACACCATGAGTGGGACACATGAACACAGTGGACACCACAGCCACATGCTCCAGAAAGATCCAGCGGGAGGAGTACTGACACATTCTGATGGAGCTGGAAATTAAGAAGTCAGCAGTGATCTTAAGACAAGAAGTTTAGGTGACATTGTGGGAAAAAAGCAGAAGACAGTGGAGACATATATTTCTAGATTTTGCCCTCTATGAATTGAAAGGTGAACCTACTGTGGAAAAGAGTATCATTGGGAAGCCCCACTTTGCAGGCTTTTAACATAGAGTCCTACTATACCTTTTACTTCCAGTTAATTTTTCAGTGTAGCTTTTCCTCTTCACAATCTGTTTAGCACCTTATGTTTTTAAGCAATTCTGCAGTTTTAAGTATGTTTTTACTCAGTGAGTGCAGGTTTGTGGAGCTAAATATTAATAGGACCTAGCACAAATTTTTGATAACTAATAAGTAGGAGATCCTGGATTAGCAGGTGATTAATGCTTAAATAAATCTTAAATATAGAGATTAAAAAAATAAACAGCTATAGAACTTTAGATACTACTATGCAATCCAGAAGGTAATGTTAGTGCTGAAAAATATTTGGTCATAATATCTTAAAATGTTATTTTAACGTGAGTCTGAAATGAGATATATATCAGTACCAGGATATTAACCAAATGGAGAATATCTGGGGCCATTTCTTCCAAGAACGTTGCCTTGAGGATTAAATGAAAGTTGTCTGTGACCATATGTTCTGAAAATTTCTGTAAGGTACTTTAGGTCAGTGACTGTCTCACTGACCTAAAGTACCTTATACAAATCTAAGCAATTATTTTCTTTCTTGTGCTATAACTAAGTTTCCAAATTATGGTCTTACAAATGAAAGAATCTGAGCTCTAATTTTATGTTATAACTCAGTGGTCTCCAACCTTTTGGGCATCAGAGACTGGTGCTCCTATGAGAATCTAATGCTTGATGATCCAGGTGGAGCTGAGGCCGTGATGCTAGTGCTGAGGAGCAGCTGCAAATACAGATGAAGCTTTGCTAGATTGCTGCTGCTCACCTCCTGCTGTGTTGCCCAGTTCCTAGCAGGTCACCAACCAGTACTGGTCCATGGCCTGGAGGCTGGGGACTCCTGTTATAACTGACACTGCCATTGATTCCTATATCTCACTTTAGATCCAGAGAGATTTCTGCATTCTCTTCAAGAGGAAAGCGTTCTAATACCATGTTCACGCTAAACCGGAAGCTTGGGACAGGCAAAGGACACCCGGTATTTTGGAATATAAACTGGGTAGGATAATGATTTGGGAAAGTCAATTTTAAAAGAGCAATAGAATAGACTTAAGAATATTTAAAAATAGTTTATATGTAGACCAGCAATCATTATTTTTTGATTTTATAGTTTATGTTCTAAAGCTGCATTTACTGAGAGTGCTTCATAAAATAAAACATGGTGTAATTTTGGGTCACCCAAGGAGAATAGTACAAGGAGAATTTGAAACAATTTAAACATTCATACCATTATCACATGTGCTCAGTACGGAAACTAGATCGAGGGGAGAAAAAACTGTGTTGAGATACAGAAACTGTAAGATCATTGATCCATAACAGAGAATGAGCTAGGTTGGGGAATTTATGAGAGTCAAAATATTGTTTTTAGTAAAGAACAAGGTATCAATATGGCATTGCATAGTTTATGTTTTTAAAAGTAAATTTAATAACTTTTTTAGGAATAAAATTATTATTCCACAATGAAGTTCCTCATCACCTAAAGGAAGCATGCGTTTAATACCCTATTAAATAAAGATACCTTTTTTTTCTAATCCCTGCTCTTTGAAAACTACTTTAAAGGCCCAAATCTGCTTCTGAACAGATATACACCTTCTGAATATGTATATGCCTTCTATGCAGAGTACATGGTAATGTGGGGGCACAGAAAATATAAGTTTCCTCCCACCTTCTAGGTTCTTCTTACTGGGATAATAATCAAATTTAACAGAGGCAAACATAAGAAAATGTCCAATGTTTATTTTACAGATGTACCTGCAGGGGTACCATAATATATGAGACCCAATATTGGCACTTGAGGTTCATATGCCATTATGGAGCTAAGGGGAAGGAGTGGGGGCTGGTTGCAGTTTGGGACTTCAAAGGGTAAGAAGGCAATTCATATAAAGATCTAAAAGCAAATATTTGGTAAATAAATGTTCGCTGGGCCATCTTTAGCAATGGGACACAGAGAGGACTTTGAATTACTAATGGACCTTGCTAGGTTTCTATCACATACCAATTTATATTAAACTATCATTGTCTATGATAATATCTCCCTTCCTGGAGTAGGTCCTCTATCAATATTCCTTTTAGGCAGTTAGGAGGGAGTTTAAAGGTTTGTTTTTTGTTTTTTTTTTTCCCCTGAATCTTTTGTTCTTAAAAATGAGCTTAAAATCAATATCGCTAAAGGCAATTTTTGGGTGGCAAACTGCTTCCCTTCAGTAACAAAGTCCATTGAGGAAGAGATGGCCATCCCTCATGCATCTATGATGTGGCAAGTGATTTACCAGCGCTATCTTACTTAATTCTTGTAACAGTCTTGTGACATAAGAATTATTGGACTCATTTTATATACAAGAAGAAATTCAAAGATGTTTAGTGAGTTGCCCAAGGTAATGGCACCAAAAAATAAATCCTTTAGGATTTGGATACTAACGTTCTTTTTGGTTTTGGAGGAATTATTTCAATAGTCAGAGTTTTATCTATTCTTATTTGTATAATTCTACAAAGAACATAGAGTTCTTTTTTTCTTTCTATTTCTCCTTGTTGTAAAAATGGTGATAAAGAAAATCTCCCAGAAACCTTTCTTTTCAACGTTGAGTCTGTAATGCTTTTTGACCCTCATGTATTTAGGACTTGCTATCTCAAATTCTAGGTCTTGGATTCTTCACAAAGGATAGCAATATTATTTGACATTTATGTATCACTTTATTATTAAAACAGGCTTTGCAATTTCTTGAAGCTATCACACTCAGTAAGGTTCAATGCCAGCAAAGGTTGAGTGGGTTCTATAAGATTATACGGCAAACCAGGAGAAGAGGTTGGAATATAATTATTCTTGCTCTCTAAAATTATTCAGTTAACATCTTTGTCTACTTCACAAGATGAGCAAAAAAGATGATGGATCAAAATGTTAATCATGCCTTTTTAATATAATATTTTCAAATATTTAGTATCAAAGCTTTTGGTTAAAAACAAAAGGGTCATTTTATGGGCAGGTAGCTAGGTATAAAAGCACATATTTAAGATAACAGAGCAATGTGTGATTCTTTTAAACCCATACATGGATGATGCTAGAACAATTTGAGTTTAAAATACTGAATTGTTTCAAGTTATGTACTCTTATTTTCTTAAAAAATATTTTTACAATACATCCCCCTGCTTAGGATTCATGGCAATATACTTTTTTCTTTTTCTTTCTCTTTCTTTCTTTTCTTTTTAAGAATTTGCTATCAAAAAATGTACTCTCCAGAACATTGAATCTTTTATCAGATAATGAAATTATGTAACCACGTACTTAAGAAATAAAAACACCTATAGCCAGTTTCTAGACTTTTTGTAGTGGAACATTTGATTTCTATTTAAAGTCTTTTTTTATCCTCTGTTCAACAACTCTTGTAGTCTGATATAAGTAATATTGCATTATCCAAGCAGTATTTTTATATAGAAAAACATGTTTATGGATAATACGATAGTGAGGTAAACCATTTTAAGGAAAAAGGCATTGGCCTCTAGGTAGGTCTAGCACCAATCTGAGAGTAGGGGCCCTCAGATAGGAAAGCAGACTGTAATGTGAGGCGGCCTAGGGCAAACGAGTCAGAAATCTAGGTATATCACAGCTCGTGAGTGTAAAGCTACCTGTCATCATTCCAGGAAAAATTCATGGTTGTGTCTTAAGCAAATACTTATTCTATGACCTTAGAGGAAAGTGTCTATTAGCCAAGATTTGCTGTTAGGTTAATAAATTGATGACAGCCATCTCCCTACTGAAACCTTTGTTTTTCTGTGCTTAGTACATTGTCAACTGCCAATAAATAATAATAGTGATTCTGTTTCTGCCAGATGTTTCCTATAAATCATAACATGCAAAGGCAAAAACGTGAAAGCCATTCTGAGCAAAAGTAAGATTGAGGTGAGGTCATTTGTTGCAGTTATTTGTAGCCTTTTTCAAGAAAGTTTTCATAAACAAATAGTTGCTAGAATGATCTCACTGGGAGGCATGGGGTTTTTAACTTACATTCTATGTAGGTCACTGGGTGCTGTTTTTTTTGTTTGGACCACTTAACACAGAAGATTCATCTTTTTATTCCACAAATGTGTCTTGAGTTCCTGCTTGTTTTCTAGGCACTAAGGATAATATACCAATGACCATAGGCAAAGTGCCTGTTCTTTGGAGCTTACATTCTACACGAGAGGTAGAGATAATAAATATGGAAGCAAATACATAAACAAGATAATTTTGGGTAAAAATCTCTTGTATATGCCAGATCAGTTCTAAATATTTTTAAATTTATATTAACTCATTTAATCCCTATAATAAACCTAAGTGGCAGATACTTTTATTTACATATTTTTTAAAATGAGGAAACTGAAGTCCAAAAAATTCATGTAACTTGCCAAGTCAGAGAGAGAAGAAACTGGGGAGCTAGGATTCCAACTTGGGCAGTCTGGTTTTGTAACCTACCATACTGCATGGTACACTAGAAAGAGATTATGAGCAGAGGTGACATTTGAGTTCATAGTTTTATAGCAAGGAGAAGCCAGCCATGTAAAATTCTGGAGAGAGAACTTTCTAGGCAGAAGAGACAAGTGCAAAAGTCCCCACATGGGAATGAATTTGACCTATTTGAGCAAAGATGTATAGGGTCAGGGGAGGAGGGTGGAGGAGAAGGTAGGCACTAGATCTTGTAGGTCCACGCTGAGGATGGTCTACTAAATCAGAAGCCCTGGGTGATGTGGCCCGGCTGTGTTTTGACAAGTTCACCAGGTAATTTTGATGTGTGCTACAGATTCACCTGAGAAAGTGGTAAGCTAGAATGGCGTGGTATAGTGTCTGGAGAGATGATTGTGTGTGTCTCATACCAACTCTATGTCATTGGTGGTTTGAAATTGGCCATGGCGGGAACATATATTTCAGAGAAACCGGGAATCCTTAAATGCTGCATATCAGGGCTCTTCTCCCTCCTTTAGTTCTTTATTATCACTGCTGGTAAATTCAATAGGTCTGGGGTGCAACCTGTGAATTTGCTTGTCTAGCATGTATTCAGGTGATGCTGATGTTACTGGTCCTGGGCCTACACTTCAGACCAAATTTGTTTTATTCTGTCATATTTCTCAAATGTTCTCCTTTTCCTT
Source organism: Pteropus vampyrus (assembly GCF_000151845.1). Taxonomy (NCBI): domain Eukaryota; kingdom Metazoa; phylum Chordata; class Mammalia; order Chiroptera; family Pteropodidae; genus Pteropus; species Pteropus vampyrus. The sequence goes on along the minus strand of NW_011889030.1, from coordinate 1,009,891 downwards.
TTTTTTTTTTTTTTTTGCATTTCTCAACTGGACAATACACAAAATTCTTTCAATATATTTTCATCTTCATCCCCTATAAGTAGAAAATTCAGAAGTCACAATTTCCATTTTATTTTCATTACCATTATTTTAATCTAGATTGTTATTACTTTTGATCTCTTATTACCATGGCTTATCTCCATGATAGTCTTCTCTTATTTATCTGTCTAACATAGTTACTCTGTGCAGACTCTTTAGTGTCTCCCTCTTTTCTCCTTCCACCTCAAACATAAGGTTATCCAATGTTTGCTATGGCCTCCTGCATCAATTCTAATCTCTTTTCCATGCTTGAAAACCCAGCACTAATTACCAGGTGTTTTCCACCTCACATCAATATGTATCTATTTCTTCATCTTTTTAATACACCTATTTTATTCTTATGTCTAAGCTTTTGCTCATAACCCTATGGAGACTTGACCTGCATTTATTTCATTCCATTCCTCTTAATCCTCCATATACATTCTGTCTTAATCATTCTAATTCAATAAGGTATTTTACCAACATACATTTGACAAGGTCTCTTCTACTTATAGCTTTGTGTCCAAGACAGAAAAGTGGAGGCTGCATGTTAGTATAATTAGAGAAAATGGCAGCAGGTTAATATGAAGAGTTTCAGTAAAGAGATCAATTTTATCCTGAAGGAAGTTCTATACCGATTTATGTATGTCCTTTTCAAATATTTACTTTGAAAGCAGGAAAAGATCTAATATTTATTGAACATCTACTATTTTCTAAGGACTGTGATAAGCATTTTCCTTATATTATCTCATTTGTTATTGTACAGCAACTCTGTGAAGAGGTATTATTGGTTGGGTCCCTAGAAAACTCAGAAATCTAATTTATCAAATCTGTGGTTAACTTACATCTGGGAGACAAAGCTAATGTTATGGATGGTTGACTCACAAGTCATCATATCTTGCCAAGCTAGAAGAATGAGTCAAAAATCAATAAGGCACATTTAACAGTAATTACTATAAAATCTATATTAAAATTAAGTACATACTTTATATTATAAGTGCTTATAGAATTTGCTTGACTGAAGTTTATAGACGAGATCAAATGAAACTCCCTAAACTCATTATGAGCTGATAGAGTGATGTAGGTGTTAATAAAGTTAACATATCGCAATTATAAAAATATGGCATCCAAATCAAGGAAAATACTTTTTCCTGTATATTCTCACTAGCCAATACTTATTAGGAGTATTGTGTCATTTTTGGATATTATATTTAAGAGGATTTTGACAAGTTATAGGGCATAAAATGACAAACATCAAGATGGTAACTTTATCATAGTCAATAGTATAAAGAGAGAATACCAAGTGGTAATATTACTTGCATTGAAATTCTGCCACAAGGAAGGGTTGGAGCAGCTGAGAACTAAAGATAGGCAGATGGGTAGAAATTTAAGAGGGGTAGGTTTTAGCTCAATGTACAAAGAAACTTTCTTGTTGTCAGAGAGGCTCAACTATGGAAGAGATAATCTCAATAAACAAAAGATATCTCATAGTTGAAGGTAATTAAGCAAAACATTTTCCATTTTTAAAGATTCTGGGATTTTATTATCGCTTTTGTTTACGTTCATGGTATTCTTATTCAAAATGATCTTTCCCCTTTCTGATATGTAATTGCACTGATGGGCCACATTTAATAATTAAAATACTTAATTACTCTTCATTCCAAGTACATTAATATTATTCACCAGCATCCCTCCTCCCACTGAAAATCCTGAGTAGGAGGCAAAAAAATAAGTCATTATTTTATATCCTAGTATTGTTCTGAACACATAGCTTAGATTCAATAGACACTTGTTGACTGATCAGTAATTTTCCAACCTGCTGAGGCGGCTCTCTTTTGCGAGGGCAATTATAAACAGTTCTAGGAGCCAACTCGAGTTCTTAAAATGATACAGATGATATTCTCTTCTGTCCTGCTTGAGCAGCAATCTCCCTGCAGAAACCACTGTCAGCAAAATAGGACAAAACTGCTATTTTGATTTTCTTAATAAGAGAAGACAGGGAAATAATTCTCATTTAAAACCACTCCCATTCAGTTATAAACTGTGCATGCAGAATTAAGTCCCTGTCTTTTTAGCTTCCACAAACAAGTGCTTCAAATATATTAGGAATGCCATCTCTGCACATATAGAAGTCATTTTTCTACCTTTCTCTATTAATCAAATGTATCATCAATCAATGGTATATTTTATGGCCTTTATAATTACTATTCCTTAATACTGTTTTTTCTCTCCCTTTAGAAATGTGACAAATTATATCTAATTTTAACATTATTCCCATATGTTCCATGACTATGTTAAAAAATAAATGCAATAGCAATTTTAATAAATGAAATTGGTCTCAGTAAATCAAATATAAGTCTGGCTTCCTAATTCATTTTTCTCATTTTTCTCATTTCTGTATATTTTCCACAGTTACTGTTTTTTCTTTCTATTTGTACAAAATCATAATCAGTAGGCCTATTTCTGGATGGATGTATATAACTTTAGGTATTTGCCTTAGTAAGTAGTAGAATAATCTAGATTCCATTTTTTCTTAAAATGAAATAGATGATAGGTCTTTTGCTGATGTTCTGTATGGGTGATTTCATAGTTTACATATGTAAGGAGTAGAAACAGCAGTGAACTTCTAGTCTGGAATTAGGCACTCTAGTCTTTTGTACTAGTCCTCTGTACTAGTTAACTATGTGGCTTTAGGCAAATCATTTGAACCTTAAATTCTCAGGTTCTCTAATCCTTCCTTTGTAAGTGGATACCACTAGTTTTCTAAGATCCTTTCTAGATCCAAAAAGCTACAATTTCAGGGAGTCTTTAAATTGGTAAAAACTTGTAGCAGTAAAATATGTTTTAAACACACAAATATTTTGCATTATAATTTGATTGAAACAATACTTTGAAATATCTGTTAATAAACTTCAATATTATTTAAACATTTTATACTACTAAACATTTTTCTTCAAAAGTATAATTCCTTTTAGTACTTTTTATATACCTTAAGAAGAGAGTAATTTATTTTCTCCTACTTTATTGTGAAAAGAAACCACATAGTTAGGGAAGCATTTATCACAAAATCACGAAAGCAATTTATGTAACATAGCACACTAAGTCCACTTATTTTATTCCCATTGAAACCTGTGGGATGGTCCTGCTTTTAATCTGATGAATACTGTTTTCAGAGGAATCAGAAATATTTTTGGACAATAGATCTGTGATTGCATGTCATAAATTTAAAAAAAATATATATATCCATGTGTAAGGAGTCACATATTTTCTTTTTTCTATTTGGTTTCTGTTTTATTTCTTTTAATTTTACTTATTTCATTGGTATCTTTGACTCCATTTCCCTCAAATGTTTCAGTGGGCTATTCTTTCTTTACAAAAACATACCAGAAGCTTTGATATCATTCTAAATCTTACTGGATTTTTCAATGGTCATTGACCAAAACAGAAGTGATTACATTTTTCACTTTCCTCTTGACTGTGTCATTCCTTCATTGTCATTGTTTATCCTTTTTGTTTTTTTCTTGCTTTCTACCCTGTGCCACTGCACCCTGGATTATCACCATACTATGGGGGTATTTCTGTGTTAAATTTCTCTCGGTAGGACAGCAATAGGAGAGATCATTAAAATGAATATATGGGTACTGGATTTATCTGTGTTCAACTGTCTGCACAATCTCAAAAAGAGATGTGATAGCTTTATGAGGAAGCTGTTGCTGTTTGAAAAGAGTGATAAATAATCTTAGTAAGCTCCCTAAATTGGAAAATTTCTGAAAGGTCATTAATTTCTATTATGTTTTAAGAACATGTTAAGCATAGTACTATTTATCAATGTAAAGTACATTACTATTACAGTTCTTCAAAGAATGTTGTTAATTTATTGGTATTGCTAATGGTGGTCCTGTGCCCAGTCATTCAAAAAAGTATAACCTGAATTAGAAATTAATGATGTTTCCTATTGCTAAAAAAAGAGTTTTGGTTATGTAGAAGAAAATAATTAATACCCGATCCTTTATAATTAAGGAAAATTCTAAGTTATTAAATGACTAAACTTTTTTTTTTGAGATTAGGGGGTCTTGAAATAGAAAAAAATATTTTTATTTCTGCTAATATTCATCTTGCTGAAAATTGTGGATTCTGGGCAGGTAAAAATGAATAGGCAATTTGCTAGACCAATACATAAAGAAGAAATTCCTCATATGTATCTGTTATATAGTGATTTTGTTAAACTTCCATAAAATTTTGTGGAACACTTTGTGTGAAACATTTAGAAATTTTCTTATAATCCTGGGGTGGTACAGTTATTAATTTTAAACAGAAAATGCTGTCTCTTTTCTCATTAATAGTGGGAGACAGATGCTTTACCTGAAGGTTTTGAGCTGCAAGCAATCCTAGCAGTCAATCACATCATTCATATTATGTTAAGATTGTGCTTTTGGTATTTACTTATCCAGAAATAATGCATATCATTAGAATTTATTACTGTGATTGCATTTTTAGTCGATGTACTCTGTTAGACTTAACATTGAAATACGATTGCACAGAACATCAGTGGAGTCTCTAAATTTTGAGAAAAATACATCACAATCTAAACTAAGAGTTTAGATTTCATTGAATCTGAACCTAAAAAATACTTTCTTCTTTTCTTTAACCTATGAAGGACATAAGCTACTTGTTTCTCTTACATATACTGTTCTATTGCCCTACCTGAGACTATAGTACCAGTCCAGTACATAGATGTTTGTTATCAGAGCACCGTCATTCCACTTCATTAGAGGAAACACATGGAAAACTGTACCATTTGGACTCCAGACATCTGATAACCAGATGGCAAGTTAGCCTCAATGTAGTGCAAACACTGTCTGTTTGCAAGACTGATATTTGCACACACATCTTTGGCAGACGATGGCAAAGCATTGCATAGAAGACACATGTCTCCTGAGTCACACAGAAAAAAAAATTTTTCCCTCAAGTATATTTTCTCTTCTCTCTTTGCAAAGGCTGATGGATTCTTTTAAAAGATAAAAAGATATTTTGAGGAAGATTTTGAAACTTAAATGTAGAAAGGTATGTCTCCAATCTGGGAAGTTATTCTTTCTTTCTTTTTTTTT
>NW_011889030.1:1000978-1004676 GCF_000151845.1 Pteropus vampyrus | reverse complement strand
AAAATACATCACAATCTAAACTAAGAGTTTAGATTTCATTGAATCTGAACCTAAAAAATACTTTCTTCTTTTCTTTAACCTATGAAGGACATAAGCTACTTGTTTCTCTTACATATACTGTTCTATTGCCCTACCTGAGACTATAGTACCAGTCCAGTACATAGATGTTTGTTATCAGAGCACCGTCATTCCACTTCATTAGAGGAAACACATGGAAAACTGTACCATTTGGACTCCAGACATCTGATAACCAGATGGCAAGTTAGCCTCAATGTAGTGCAAACACTGTCTGTTTGCAAGACTGATATTTGCACACACATCTTTGGCAGACGATGGCAAAGCATTGCATAGAAGACACATGTCTCCTGAGTCACACAGAAAAAAAAATTTTTCCCTCAAGTATATTTTCTCTTCTCTCTTTGCAAAGGCTGATGGATTCTTTTAAAAGATAAAAAGATATTTTGAGGAAGATTTTGAAACTTAAATGTAGAAAGGTATGTCTCCAATCTGGGAAGTTATTCTTTCTTTCTTTTTTTTTCTCCCAGTTAAAGTTCAGGATTAGAATGTCTCATTCATCTAGACTTTTTTTTTTTTTTTTTTTTTAAATCCTGGCCTAAATGGAGTGATAGCCGTACACAGTGAAATCTACAGTCATGCTCAAGCCCCTTAGTTTGAGATGTATATGTACACATAGATAGATAGATATTTGTATTCCTGTGTGTGTGTATATGTTTGCTAGATTTATATTCATTTTTTAATTCATACTCTGCCATGGCAGGCCATGTAGTATAATGAAAAGTTGTCCACAAGATTTGGAGTCTGTAGAGGCAGTCCATGGTTAAGAACATGGACTCTGAAGTTAAATTTGCCTCTGTGATCCTGTACAAGTTAATCATCTGCTCAGCTTCCTCATCTGTAACATGACAGTTATAATAGTGCTATCTCATAGGCTTGTTAAGGAATTAAATAAAATAAATCTATAAGGCTCTGATAAAAGGGCCTTTCAGACAGTAAGTACTATATAAGGGTTAGCTTTATTTTTATCTGTTAGTCTACCATCCATACCCTATCTTATATCCAAAGACAGGGTTGTAATTTTAAAGCACTCAATAAATATGTGCTTCCTGAACTGGGCCTAATTATGAGTCAGAGGTTCATAATTGTTCAGCCATGTGACTTTGAGTAAGCCAGGTTAACTCTCATAAGCCTGTTTCCTCATCCATGAAATGGGGGCAATAATTGAGGCCCTGTTTTCCTCACTGGGTTATTTTGTAGACCAAATGAGATAATTATATGAAGGAATGTGTTTAGTTTGAAACACAAGATAGATAGTTATAATACGTTTGGAGATAGTTTATCTCCAAAAACAAATGAGGCGACTGATTCAGGTTCACTTCTTATGGTCTAGTAGATGTGATAAGACACCTACATGTGTGACTGTATTAAAGGCAGAACATGCCAAAACATAAAGTTCCAGAGCAAGCGCTTTGATAAAACTAAAAATCTAGAGGAATTATTTCTGACTGAAAATAATGGAAAGGTGATAAATATTCATCAACCAAGCCTTAGTACATGCTCTGAAGAAATTTTTTAAATTCTCAGTCACCTTGATTATTATCTTTCTTAAATTATGTTTAATTTAGAGCCAGATCAATTGAGAGCATGTACTGAAAGCAAAAGGAATCTCAGCATTTGGAGAGATTTTATTTCTCTATGAGTTAGAAGAACATCAGAGTACTTTTTTGAGAGCCCCTGACTCAAAACTGTTTCCATTTGAGGAAATTAAAAATGTATGTTCACAGGTACTTTGCTCAAAGCATTTTGCTCATATAGGAAATATGTGGTTCTTTCTTATTTTACAGAATAAAGGATATGTTTCACTAGCTCATGTGGTTTAAAAAATATTTCCATCAGATAATATAAATCTTATTTATAATTCACATAGGTTTTAAAAGTCAAGTTTGGTAGTCTATTCTGACATGTTTGGCTACTTAAATCTAAATTATAGAAAAAAACTTACAAGAAGAAATAGTATCTCTTGCCTTTAATTTAAGTCTATCTTGGTTTTTCTCCAGATCCAGGTCTCATTGGTAATGTGGAGGTATACTAAACCCACACAGAGCTAAACTTTCTCACTTAAAAATCCTTAAAAGTGTGCAGTCTCAAGTCAGACATCTTTTCTGTCTATAACAGAGTGATTCTCTCGTACCCTATTTTGGGAAGGGAAAAGATTAGAGTCACTCTTAACACTTGCATGAATTTGTGCTAAACCAAAGAAAGATGAGTATCAGAGGTTGCTGACGACTTCCCTATCCTCACCTCTCCCTTCATAGATTGCCCTTAAAAAGAAAGGAAACACTTAAAAATACTTCTATCTGTATTATTTTATTAGTAGTGACTCTGCATTGAATCAACTCTTCGAACTCTGTTTTATTACTGAAATGAGTTTTACACCACCCACGTCAGATATTGCTCATAATATCTTATTGAAGTACTTTTGGACATCACATCAGGCATGGATGATTCACAGCCATAAACAATTATTGGTATAGATAATAGCTGACTGTACAAGGCTGATATGTTTGAGGTCTCTAAGCAATCATATTTAATATCCAGAAGTTCATTCTTTGAAACGCAACAGGATACTAACACCTATCACCAAAGTTCATGTTCTGAGAATAATAATGTCTTATAATTTTTGAATAAATATGTGCTTCATATGAATTAAAATTGTTCTGTGCACAAAACATATTTATTACTGTGTTTTCTTCAAGTTAATGAGTCATAGTACTGAGATGATTACTTTTGCGATTATTTTTAAGTACTGCAAAGTATGCCTGGTGCTTATTGGACTACATCGGCAGAGTTCTAATTCATTTGAATAAATTTTAGATAAAGTTTATCAAAATACTATTTTTACATGGGCCAGCATCATTCATTACCCTTGATAATTTTTGTCTCAATGAAAGAAAGTAGGAGGTGGTAAGGAAACAAATTTGCAAAGCAAAAGGCTAGTACAGCTATGAAGTATTGTACTGGATATTCTCCATTTTTCCCCTGTATATCCCCTCTCTTCCCTCCTGTGGACATAGGATACCATCGGTGGCATTCCTCTGCCTTTTGGCTTCTGGTTGGGCAAGGTTAATGGGATTCACTAGTAAGAGATTGAAAGATAGGAGAAAATTGATGTCTAGATTTTGTTCCCTAGCTCCTTCCTGACATAGGCACAGTTTATTAAAAGATGTGCTCTTTTTCTTTAGACTCTTTGCTGTAGGTACAATTCTATCAGTATTTCAGTAATCTTTCCCCTTTGCTTATTCTTTTAGGTAGTAGAAATAGGAAGCAAAGGCTTCCTCTACTGCTACCCCTGGCAGACTCACCTTCCATGTTGATTTCCCTTATCTTTGCACCATGTCTGTTAATTGTCCTGTCATCAGTCTTGCTTTGGTCACCATTTCTTTTTCTTGTTTTTTTTTTTTTTTTTTTTATAGCTTTAATATTTTTTTTGACTTTTTAACTAGAGTTGACATGCAATATTACATTGGTTTTAGATGTACAGCACAGTGATTAGACATTTATATATCTTACAAAGTGACCACCATGATATCTAGTACTCATCTGACACCATACATAGTATACATAATTATCACAACACTATTGGCTATATTCCCCACGATATACTCTACATCCCCATGACT
>NW_011889030.1:990838-1000928 GCF_000151845.1 Pteropus vampyrus | reverse complement strand
GAGTTGACATGCAATATTACATTGGTTTTAGATGTACAGCACAGTGATTAGACATTTATATATCTTACAAAGTGACCACCATGATATCTAGTACTCATCTGACACCATACATAGTATACATAATTATCACAACACTATTGGCTATATTCCCCACGATATACTCTACATCCCCATGACTGTTTTGTAACTACCAATTTGTCCTTAATCCCCTACCTACTTCACAGATCTCCCCCAATCTGATAACCTTCAAAATGCTCTATGTATCTAAGAGCTTGTTACTGTTTTGTTTGTTCATTTTTTCCTATTCTCTAGCTTCCACATATAAGTGAAATCATATGGCATTTGCCTTTCTCTGTCTGACTTACTCCACTCAGCACAATACCCATTAGGTCCATCCATGTTGTTGCACATGGCAAGATTTCATTCTTTTTCACGCTTGAATAATATTTGAATTATTGTATATATGCCCACTTCTTTATCCATTCATTCATTGATAGACATCCAGGCTGCCTCCATATCTGGGCTATTGTAAATAATGATTCAATGAATGTATGAATCCATATGTTACTTCAAAGTAGGGTTTGGGTTTCTTTGGATAAATACCCAGAAATGGGATTACTGGGTCCTTCTTTGTCTCTTATATAGTTTTTGTTTTAGTCTATTTTGTCTGGTATAAGTATTGCTATCCTGGATTTTGTTTTTCATTTTCATTTTCATAAAATATCTTTTTCCATTTATTTTTCAAAGTCTCTGCATGTCTTAAGATTGGAAATGAGTCTCTTGTAGGCAGCATATATAAGGGCTTTGTTTTCTTATCCATTCGGCCACACCATGACTTTTGATTGGAGCATTTAATCCATTTACATTTAAAATAATTATTTATAGATATGTAGTTATTGCCATATCATTATTCATATTTTTGATCATTATTTTTCTTCTCCTTAAAGAAGTTCTTTTAATATTTCTTATAATACTGGTTTGGTGTTGATGAACTCCTTTAGCTTTTTCTTGTCTGGGAAGCTCTTTATCTGTCCTTCAATTCTAAATGATAGCTTTTCTAGATAGAATAATCTTTGTTGTAGGTCTTGGCTTTTCATCACTTTGAATATTTTGTGCCAATCCCTCTGGCCTGCCAAGTTTCTGTTGAGAAATCAACTGACAGTCTAATGGGAACTCCCTTGTAGTTAACTAATTGCTTTTTTCTTGCTGCTTTTAAGATTCTTTGTCTTTAACTTCTGGAATTTCAATTGTGATGTATCTTGGTGTGGGCCTCTTTGGGTTCATCTTGTTTGGGATGCTCTGCACTTTCTGGGCTTAGATGTCTATTTCCTTCGGCAGGTTAAAGAAGTTTTCTGTCAGTATTTTTTCAGATAAGTTTTCAATTTTTTGCTCTCTCTTTTTCCTTCTGGTGCCTTTGTAATGTGAATGTTGGTATGTTTGATGTTGTCCCAGAGGCCCCTTAAACTATTCCTTTTTTTGGATTCATTTTTTTTTTCTGTTCTGATCGAGTGTTTTCTGAACACCTTCTCTTCTAAATATCTTCTGCTTTATCTAATCTGCTATTGATTTCCTTTAATGTATTTTTCTATTCCATTATTGTATTCTTCATTTCTGACTGGTTTTTTTTTTTATGTTTTCTGTCTTTATTTTTCTGTTTTCTATTGCTTTGTTGAAGTTCTCATTGAGATCATTGAGCATCCTTGTCACCAGTGTTTTGAACTCTGCATCTGGTATATTGCTTGTCTCCATTTTGTTTAACTCAGTTTATAGTTTCGTTCTGTTCTTTCATTTAGGACATGTTTCTTTGTCTCCACATTTTGACTGCCTCCCTGTGTTTGTTTCTGTGTATTAGGTAGAGCTGCTATGTCTTCCAGTCTTAGTAGAGTGGCCTCTTATAGCAGGTGTCCTGTGGCTCAGTGGCACAGTCTCCCTGGTCACCTGAGCCAGGTGATCCAGGTGGATTGTGTCTGTCCTGTTGTAGTTGAGCATTGATTGCTGTTGATCCATCAATGGGAGGTTGACTCTCAGGCTGATGGTTGTGAAGATTGGCTCTGACCACAGTGGAGATGGTGTTATGCAGGGGCTAACCAAATAGAGCAGGACTCACTTTAGCAGGGCTCTGGTGCCTGCCAAGTCTATTCTTTGGGTATATCTTTTGTGAATATGGTTGGGTGTTCCTATGGTGTGGTCTAAAGCTGGCCAGAAGATACACTGGTTCTGGAGCCTCTAGAGGGGAGTTCTGTTGCAGATCAAGTTCAGCTGCTGCCTATGCCCTGCCCAGGGCCACTTGATATGAGCTGTAAAGTGTTCTGTAGATGGTTATTACTTGAGCTGGGCTTAGAGATGCCTGGGAGAAGCTAAGCTATGAATTGAGGTCAGTTGTTACTAGTGCTGGGCTGGGGACTAATCAGAAAGAGGTACAGGGCATGCTGAGGCCAGAACTTTTGAGAGATTTTAGAAAAGTCTGTATCCTGAGCCAAGTCAGGTCATTTGTATGGAAGAGTCACTGAAAGCAGCTTGGATGATCCCACAAGTTGAGTGGGGTGGGCTCTTGGGGAATCACCAGGGCAAGGAAACCAGTGTTAGCCATTGTGTTGGAGACTCAGATATGGCGGTCACCTGAGTCTGCATGCTGGGTTGGGGGAGGGCTCAATAAAGGAACAATGGCTTCTGCCAGCCCTTCCAGCCCTCACCCTAAAGCCAGACAGTTTAGTTCCTCCCATATGTACTTGGCACCTTTCAAGCTGCTGCCCCAGCATTGGAGTTTAAAGCAAATGTCTGTCATTGGATAAGTCATTGGATAAGGCCCTTTAAGGAGAGCACCTGGAACTCTAGCTGCCATATGCCTAATTTAGCTACAATCTCCACTGGTTTTCATAGTCAGAAGTTAGAGGGACTTTTCTTCTTGGCACTGGAACTCTGGGCTATGGAGCCTGGTATGGATCTGGGACCCCTCTCTCCTCAGGGATGACATCCTCAAGCAAGATATCCTTCCCAATTTTTAACTGACTCATGTGGGTGTGGAACCAGCCCCTGTGGCATATCCACCCTTCTACCAGTGTCCATGTGGCTTCTTCTGTATATCTTTGTTATAGGACTTCTAATCAGCTAGACTTCAGGCGATTCTCAATGATGGTTGCTCTATAGTTTAGTTAAAGTTTTGATGTAGTCATGAGAAGAGAAAAGCATAGTATTTACCTACTCTGCCATCTTAACTGGAACATTTAGTCACCACCATTTCTGAGTAGTCTGTCTGTTCCTGCCAGTATCTGATTGATACAGAGAGAAGAGTGCAAGAGAGAGAGAGAGAGAGAGAAAGAGAGAGAGAGACAGACAGACAGACAGACAGACAGACAGTCAGACACAGACCAACCGACCAAGGCGGCATCTAGCATTGCTGGCTTTAAGCTCTGGCTTTATTGCTCCTAGCTTTGTGCCCTCAGTCAAGTCCCTCACCCTTCCATGATTGCAAGTTTCTCAACTGTGCATTGAAGGGAAATTGAATCAGATTGAGTTCTAAATATTCTATGCTGGGTATGCACCTCAAGATGTAGAAATGGACACCTTTGTGATATGTCAATAAATTCTTAAGTCACTTCCAGAAGGGTGAAAAAAAACAACCCTAGTGGAACTGATTTTAACACATCAATGTTGTTTATGAATTTCGGGGACATAATCTATGTATTGAAATTGCCATATTTGGATGTTTCTCCAGTGTGTTCTCCTTTTGCATATAAACATGATCAAATAGAGATATATTTCTTGTCAGTTCTGTTGAAAGGACTCTATCCGTAATAAGGTTAGTCTCTGATTGGTTTTAAGTGAAGCACTCTTAGCTACTACTTCACTTAGACAGTAATTTGAATATGAAAGATGATTTTTTAGGTCCCTGCTCTACTTCTATTCAGAACGAATATTTTATGAAGCATCACTTTTCTAATACCTGTCTCCTCTTTTGTTGGGCCCTCTCTACTACCTGCTTATCCTTGATTACTCATTACTCATTGCAAGGTAAAGAAAAACAACAGGTGAATGAAAGTAGTCACAATGATTACTATAGATGGGAAGTATAAATGTTTGAAGAATCTCTGTATTTTAGTGTGATTATTTCAGTTGGTGGTGCTACAGCTGTGTCAGTTACAGCATTTTCAGGGCCCAAATTGCTTGATCAGCATAGCATGTGAGAATTTTCCCATCATAACCTGAAGAACTGTTGTGGTAGGGCCCTTAGTCTTTGAGCTAGAAACATGCATGATCAACTGAGATGGATGGAAGCCAGCTCAGAGATGAAGATAGCATAATTGAATATGATAGAGTAGCAGTGACATAAAAGAGGGGTGTGGAAAATAATATTTTAGTAAAATGTCAAGATGATAAATTTGTATAGAGTAGATATCTTTTGCCATTAAGAAACATGGTGTCTTACCTGAGACATCATTGCAATTGTTTTCTGGCACTGTTCTCAAAATCCCCTTTCACTCAGGGTGTTATTTCACTCTGATGCCAGGTAATGGAGAACAGACCATTGGAGCTTTTGGTTTCTGGAGAATGTGCACTACACAGTAGCATCATCTCCTCTGTGTTCTTCCACAGAACTCCATGCCATCTGTTTTATTGGTAGGATTCCTCATTCATGCCCCTTAACTGCCAGTGAGTTTCCTTTATGTGATTCAAGATAGCATTGAAAAATGAACCTTAGGCTTAAAAATTACCTAGGCATTTTATTCATTCATTCATTTATTTATTTGTTTGTTTGTTTATTTATTTATTTCAGAATCAGAAGAGGTAAAACAAAAATAGGTGATGTAATTATAATTTAAAGGTATTTGCTAATATCCTTTTTCAGCACTTTAAATTGCTGTTTAGCAAAAAATGTATTGGTTTTGATTTTGACCTTTTTTGGATAATTGGTAATATTTTGACTCAACATTCACAGGAAACTAATAACAGGAGTTGCCTCTGGGTAGAGCATAGAGGGGTTTAAGAGGCGTGGCTGGGATGGAGAGTCACTTTTTACTATATACATTTTGTTCTGCTATATTTTCCTATGTATTACCCATTCAAAAACATTTTTAATATAACCTAAAAATAAAATAAATCATTATACTCAATTCGTGAGAATTGTTTTTGGATTTGATTTTGAATTGTTTGAATATTTAAGATATGATGATTTCAACTCTCTAAGCTAAGCTTCCTGTGAATCTGAGTACACATTTATTATCAAAATGTTCCCACTGGAAAAAAAAATGTCCTTTTCTTTGTTTCATGTTTTATATTCACTGACCTGATCTAGGATGCTAGTGATAATATTCACTGACTCCTCCTTTTGTCATTCTTTGATCAGTCATGAATTCTAATGATTTGAATATGTCACTCATGTCTTTCTTCTTTTGTCCAAATCCCATCATTTTTTAAGTTTGGGACCTCAATATCTCTTAGTGAGCATACCGAAACGTTTGTTTGACTGGTCTTGCCCCCCAGGCTCTTTTCTCAGCCACTTGTTCTCTATATTGTAACCAAAATTAAGCTTAAAAAAAACCCTGATCATGTTCTCCTCTGATAAAAATAAATAATTAAAATTTGGTCATTTCCACTGTCCACAGGACAATGTCCATTAATCCCTTGGCATTCTGGTCCTTATCTACTTGTCTCATCTTTGTGATTTCTTTTGACATTTATTTATTTGATTTTTTTTACTTTCACATTCCTGCTAGATCCTGTGCTGGGGATAAAATGAAGGACAATACTAAATGAGGCCTCTCTCTCAGAATGTTTACTGCCCATTGTGGGCAGGGATGTCTAATCAAAACCTACAAATGTTTATTTACAATTAAAGATCAGTGCTCTGAGAGGAAGGAGCTCAGAGCTAAGAAAGTATATACCTGAGGGACCTGATTTAATTTGGGAGCTGAGTAAAAGCTTCCTAAATTTATATTGCTGAAGCAGAGATCTCAAGAATGACTTTCAGTGACTTCAGGTGAGAGCCCGAGCTGGGTACATAGGGCAACCTGCTATCCTTCAACCTGCTGCGTTTTCCTAGGTCTTTGACCCAGGCTTTCCCTACTTCATTTGATACTTGGTAAAACTTTTTGTTTCATTATCTTCCCCTTTTATTTTGCTTTATGGGATATTCATCATTCAAAATTCAACTCAACTATTACTTCTGAGGACAGTCTTCTCTGATATTACTTATAGCTCTTCTTTTTGAACCCCATGGCCTTGAAAAATGAATAGCTCTCATTTCTCAGCTTCCACATCATTTTGTATGATTAGTTATTGCTTGGCATTAACCCATTATGATACACACATTTGGCTATAATTCGCTCTATATCTCTTGTTGTATCCTTTGTATTCTTACAACCTAAAATGGTACTTAGAACAGGAAGAACTTACAGTATCCATTGGATCAAACAAATTTATGGAGTAATTGTTTTAGAGATGCTATCAATTTTATTGACCTTAGATCATAAATTTTTATAGATTACCTCTTTCTTTTTTCAATGTCATTAGTATAAAAAAATTCCCATTAATAAGGAAGTGAAATATTTCAATTATTATATTATGGCTTAGTAATTTGAAACTTAGAATGCATTTCCTTAAAAGAGAAAGAAGGTATAATGTATTTGGTTCTCAGATATATATAGAAAAGGCAGAGCTGTCTAATGTAAATAGCCAAAAATATATAGATTCTAATACCATTTCTAACTTTTACAAGGTTTATTATTTAAGCAAGTGTTTTCACTCAAGAGCAACTCATTTCTCTCATGTGAGAAAATAAAGTACAAGTACTTTCTTTACTTGTTCATTGCAAGAATTGAATAAGTAATATATACATATATATATATATATATATATATATGTATATGTAAATTGCCTAGCTCAAACAATGCAAGATCATTATTATATGATAGCTCTCCTCTTTGCTCCTTTCTCTCCTCTTATATCCTTCTTTGCATTGACCTTTTAGACAATTTTAAGATATGAGTGCATGGACAGGTTACTGAGAATGAGAGATTTTATGCTTTACAGGCCCCTGAAAAATCAGAAAGAGAAGACTTTAGCATTCACATTGTGACAGCTACTCATTGACTCACTTAACAAATGTTGACCTAGCAGCACTCTTTATTTGCCAACTAGCAGTTGAGCAGTGGGATGGTCATACCCTAAGGGTATCATCACTTTCTACTTCTTGAGGGCCTTAGAGAAGCTGTGAGAAGGGCCTTAGAGAAGCTATAGGTAGAGAATTTGATTCTGAATGAAGAAGACCCATGAATGTGAATAGGGAAGAGTAGTGGTGGAGGCCACAGTCCAGCTGACATCTGGTTGACATCAGGGCCTTTTCCTGTAGTCTGGCCATTGTGCACCTCTTGGTTCTGAACTCCTGCTAATAGCCTTGCCTGTGGTATGTCCCAGGCAGAGCAGAAAAGACCTTTCTTGCCATTCAACTCTGAGCCAGGATAAACCTTGTAGCTCTGAATGCTTGAACACAGCAAAGTTTTGGCAAAGTCTCTAAAGACAGGAGGATGATTAGACAGGACCTTCATTATCTGTCTGGATAAAATGATACCAGTTCTTTCTATGAGGGAGCGTATGAAACAACCAGCAAAGTTATTATGTAATTAGGTCTCTACAAAATCTTTTCTTTTTGGAATGTGATAATTTTTCCTTTCTTCATCTTTTTAAATGAATTGCAAAATGACAGCATATTTCAGCATAGAAAACCAAATCAGGATTTGGAATGCCTGTATTCATAGAGAAAAATAAATCTTTGATAAGAAGAATTACTTTTAATTCTTCTGTAATTTGCAAAATAAAGGAGATGTGGTTATTTAATTCGATTTGCTCCTCTGTGTTGGTAAAACTGTGCTCTAGTCTAAAACAGCTGTGATGCCTAATGCATTTATGGCTGAGATGTTTATTAATGATAGAGAATTGGAAGAAAAGAGTGGTAGTTATTCTATACTGTGTTATTTAATATAATTATGAACTTTGCAATTATAAAGCTCCTATAATTTAAAGAACACAAAGGGAAGTTGAGTGCTCTTAGGTCACCTGCTGTGTTTCATTGCAGTGACAGTTCTGTACCAGCACATAAAAAGCAAAAAGCAAATAATGATGTATTCATGGAGCCATCCTTCTTTAAAACATGTATATATATAGATTAAGCTCATGTTACCTATTTTTTAAAGAAAAGTTATTAAATCTTGAGAAATGCAGTAAAAATTCTCATTAATAAGAGCTATATAGTATGTTGGAGCTAGACTGAAATGTAACAGTATGAAAGATGAAATTATCGATCAAATAGTATAAAGGTATTTCCAATAAAACATTTTAAACTTTTTGAGAGAATAAAATTCTTTTTATACTTAAAAGTACTATTTTTAATAAAATAATAATAATAGCTATTAGAGTATTTTATAATCAGTTGACTAAAAGAGATAGCCTAAAATGATCTTCATTCAATATATATTCACATAATGCAATGACAACAACGCAAATAAGACTGAACATCTTCTGTTTCATTCATTAGGCAAGGCTTTTATATATCTGATATTATTTAATGTAGTCTTGAGTATCTACCCCAAAATCTTGAAAACATTTATCCTTAAAAATATATGCACCCCAGTGTTCATTGCAGCATTATTCATAATGACCAAGACACAAAAACTGAAGTATCCTTCAATAGATGATTGGATAAAGAGTATCTGGAACATATATACAATGGAGTATTACTCAGTCATAGGAAAAGATGAAATACTGCTTTTGTGACGACATAGATGGATCTTGAGATTATCATGCTAAGTGAAAAAAGTAAGAAAAAATTGAGAACCATACGATTTTACTCATTCATTTAATACAGAATTCCAGGCCTAAGATATAAAACTGAAAGAAACTAACAAATAAGACAGACAAACAAAAACACAGACACAAACAACTGTTTAATGGTTAGCACAGGGAAAGAGGGGAGGATGAAAGGTTTCTAAGGGTAAAGGGGGCCAATTATATGGTGACGGAGATTTGAATTTGGGTGCTAAACACACAATGCAATATATAGTGATATATTTTTGAATTGTACACTCAAAACCTATATAAGGTTATTAACCAATATCACTCCAACAAATGATAAAATACTTTAAAAATAAATAAAAAAACAAGTCCTGGGGATGTAGTATACAGTATAGGGAATATAGTCAATAATATTGTGATTGTGTTTATGGTGTCAGATGGTTGCTGGACTTACCATGGTGAGCACTTCTTTAAGTATATAAATGTTGAATAGCTATGGCGTATGCCTGAAACTAATACAATATTAAACGTTAGCTATAGTTTAAATAAAATATAGCTTAAATATAGTTTAAATAAAAATCTTTAAAAAATAGTGTTAAATATTATAAAGTAATTGAGTATAGAAAATATATTGTGCTATTGATTGTTATCTTTTAAAATTTTCTTCAAATAAATATAATTGTGGACTATCAGAAGGGTATGAGATAAAGAAGACTTAACATTTTCTTAAGCAAGTGAAAAGGTTATATGGGGAAGTTATATTGAGTTTGATGTTAGAAATCCCAACTGGGCTGTCAACTTACCTGAGTGACTTCAGCCAGTTGCTTACCCTTACCCCAGCTCAGTTTCCTCTCTTTAAAATGAAGATAATAATATTTACATTATAAGATTGTAGTAAGGATTAAAAACAATGTGTATAAAAGCAGGCAATCTGTGAATAACCTTGTATGACAGCAATACTGAGCTTTTAGCTAAAGTTCTTTTTTTTAGCTTTTTATTTTTTTATTTTCAGTTACATAGCTAAAGTTCTTCTTGATCAATTAATTTTCAATAAAATTACCTCAGTTTCTTTTCCAACACCAACATTCTGTGAGGTGTGCAGTGTCCTATGTCCTCACAAAGACATATGTATGTTTGTATATATGTATGCATTCACTCGTTCATTCATTTATTACAAAAGTCCAAGCTTTATGTTTCCATAGTAATTTCTGACTCTGAGTTCTGTTTTTTTTCCTAACTTTATTGAGGGTAACTGATGTATAACATTGTGTAAGTTTAAGGTGTACAATGTAATGATTTGAGA
>NW_011889030.1:984153-989643 GCF_000151845.1 Pteropus vampyrus | reverse complement strand
ATTTTGGTTATTCCTTTTGTTGGGCAGAAGCTTTAGTTTGATGAAGTCTCACTTGTTGATTTTTAGTTTCTTTGCTTATGCTTTTGGTATCATATTCAAAAACTTATTGACAAAACCATATTCAAAGAGATTTTCACTACGTTTTCTTCTTATGTTTCAGATCTTATGTTTAAGTCTCTAATTCATTTTGAGCTAATTTTTGTGAGTTATGTAAAATAGGGGTCCAATTTCATTCTTTTGCATGTGGATATTCAGTTTTATCAACACCATTGATTGAAGAGACTATCCTTCTTCTATTGAGAATTATTGACTTCCTTATCAAATATTAGTTAACCATAGATGTGTAAATTTGTTTCTGGACTCTTTATTTTGTTCCATTGGTCTATGTGCCATTTTTCCACAGTGCCATACTGTTTTGATTACTATAGCTTTGTAATATGGTTTGAAATCAGTGAGCACAGTGCCTCTAACTTTGTTTTTATTTCTCAAGATTATTTTAGCTAATTGGGGTCTTTGGTGGTTCCATACCAATTTTAGGACAATTTTAGGACTATTTCTGTGGAAAAATACCATTAGAATTTTGAAAAATGCCATTGGAATTTTGGTAGGGACTACACTGAATTTGCAGATGGCTTTCAGGCTCTGCTGATTGAACTCTTGCTCACACTTAGATCTTATCTCCCACCTGTGTTCATTTCTCTTTTTTTACCCATCCCATATGTTGTGTACTCAATCCCTTTTCTTTGATCTCCTCCTTCCACCTAAATGAAACCCACAGGTATATAACCAATTTGACTAAAGTTTTTAGACAATATAGAACAATGCAAACCACACAGGAATATATAAAATGTAGGATTATACAAACAACTAAAAATTGGTTGTGAAAAACATTTATTCTTATAAATCTTACAGCCACCCAAGCACTGAAAATTTCTCAAAAGTCACCTTCTGTAAAATTATCAAAGCCCTGCAGCATTTGTTTGTTTCTTTTAGTACCATTATTCAGGTCAATGAAATTTCCTTGCTTTCTGTTTTAGAAGCTTCCTCTACTCAGACTTCTCTCTTAATCTTTTCCTGTATTATGCAGTCTCACCCAACTCTGGTCCTTTTTTTGCATAATCAGACATTCCCTTTTGTCCCTGGTTAAACCTGTCTCTGTCTCTTCCAGTCACTTTACAAAGAAGGAAGCTTTACACAACATTTTCTTTCTATTATTAAGATATAGTTTATCTTCCTTAGAAGACAAGAGTGACTACAGTCTATTTCTTTTTGTTTGTCCTATAAAAGAAGATACTATGAAAATCTAATCTAATTCCCCATCAGAGCTTTGCTATGACAGAGAGACTTTTTTCCTTCTACTCCTAGCTATATTACATTAGTGAAGTTTTATAGAAGTGATTTTAAAAATGTGCTTTTGATTTTAAAAGTCTGAGTTGAAAACTTGATTCTGCTGTACACCAACCAAGTGACATTGGGCAGGTTTCTTTATGCATCTGAGTAAAATGTGGTAAATAATACTCTTATATTTTCTGTGATGATTAATTAAGACAATTTATGTAAAGTATTAGATATAGTGCCTAGCATATTGTAAATATTTAGTAATGATTGCTAGATATAACACAAAGCCACTATCGTAATTTTTTTTATATCTTGCTTCCATTCACACATTATGTTAAAAGAAAAGAAGGAGCTTAAAAATTGAATAACACTGATAGATTTCAGGATTCTAATCCCCTTGGTTTTAGATAAAAATCCCATAAAACTGTTTATTTTATAACTCGTTAATGTTAATGTTTAATTTATAATGATGTCTCTATGGCATTATTTTTTATCTTCTTGAATTTAAATGTCTTTTAAATAGTCATCCCATGATAGATGATGACTGAGAACATAATAGTCTTATTGAAGGAATGAATTTATAAAGTGATATAAATTTAGCTTTACAAATAGCTGAGGAATTGCAGCTATAGATTTCAAAAAGATAAAGCAGAAAATGTCATAGTACTGTAGCGGTGGTGTAGTATTGCATTCCTTACATGCATGCTGCAATATTTTCTGTAATAAACATGAATTGCAAAAATAGGGACAATTTTCTTATTTTTTTAATTTTGGGGTCATCATAATAATAGTTAGAAAACCACCTATTATACATCTATTATGTGTTAAGTGTCTTGCAGATAATACTAATGACAATAGTTCTATGAGGTAGGTTACTGCTTTATAGATAAGAAAACAGCCTCAAAGAGTTAGAAAATTTGCTCAAACCTCTATCTCAAAATTTAAAACTTGAGTGATCTGACTCCAAAACCTAAAATATTGCTACTATGCTTTGCTTAGAAAATGGAACACAGGGAGATAGTTTTCATTATGATCTGTTTAGTAAAAAGTGAAAATGTTAAGGAATACAGTTGACCCTTGAACAACAAGTGGGTTAGGGGTACTGACCCCAGTACAGTTGAAAATTCACATATAACTTTTGATTCTACCATTGGTCCTTTGCATTCATGGATTCAACCAACCATGGATCAAAAATAGTATTTTCAATCCGCTATTGGGAAACTGGGGCTGGATGTGCAAAAACACTTTCTGTCTGCCATCTGTGGTCGATTGAATCCACAGATGCAAAACCTGAAGACTCGAAGGACTGGCAGCATTAGTTGAAAAAAAATTGTGTATAGGTGGATCCATATAGTTCAAACCTGTGTTGTTCAGGGGTGAATTGTAATTCCTATTTGTTTAGTTTAATCTTTAAAAAAAGATGAAAAACTCTTTATGGCTTTCTTTTTTCAACCAGACATTTATGAGAAGTTTGTGTGATCTACAAAATCTCTTCCCCACTCCTCCCTTTTTTCAAGTCTTTATTTTCTGCCTGCTATGTGTCAAGCACTATCTTAGGCACCATGATATGATGGAGAACAAAATGAGAGGTTATGATATAGAAATAGAGACAAACATTATCCAAATATCATCCCAATAAAAGTAAAATTGCATAAGAGAAGGACTAAAAATATAGTGCTACATGATGTTATAAAAGTTTGGAAGCTGGGGCAGGGTGTGGAATTTTGATCTAGTCAGGAAGAATAGAAGTTTAAGTTGTGCTCTAAAAGATGAGTACTCATTAACCAGATGAATGGGAAAAGAGCATTTCATACAGAAATGAGTGTGTGTAAAGGTCACTAGACCCAAGATAGCAGTGCATGTTGGCACAAGAAACTAAAAGAAAGTCTACATAGCAGACCGAGTTCTCCAGGAAGCAGAATCTGAGATGCTGATTAGAGTGTGGGATATTTAGTAAGGAGTGCCCTTGAGATTAACACTTGGGAAGAGAATGAGAAAGAAGCAGAATTGGACAAAAAGAGAAGCCAAGCTGAATCTATGAGAACTATCAAGTTTAAAAGCCCACCAGAGAATATGTCAGGCTGGGATGGCTAAAATCTTAAAACCACTGCTATCATCAGTCATTGGATGCCAGCTGTTCTTAGAAGGGTGCCATTTTATGTGAGGTGATATTCTTCAGCTGAGTCAGTCAATCCTTGACAGGACTGACTGATGAAACTATTTGGTGAGCATTCCCAACAAGTCCTTTGCAAGAGGTTCTAAATAGAACATCATTATATTTATCACAAGCATTATGGCTAAAACACATAGAGCAAGGTTTCTCAATCATGGTACATATGACATTTTGGAATTTATTATTATCATTACTACTACTACTACTACTACTACTACTACTACTACTACTACTATTACTAATTTTTCCAGAATCTTTCCCATGACTTATAGGATATTTAGCAGCATCCCTGGCTTGTATTTCTAGATCCCAGTATTGAATTCCCCACTATAGCTGTTACCAAAAAAAAAAAAAAGTCTCCAGACTTTGCTAAATTTCCCCCAGAGAGAGGCAAATTGTTCTTCCTTGAAGAAAAAGATTGGGTTGAAGGGGTAGGTAGAAAGAAGATCATACATGGCCTTGTAGGCCAAAGGAAGGATTTCTGTCCTTATTTTAAGAACCAGAGAAAGGTAATGAAAGGTTTTGAAGAAAGGAGACAAAAAGACCACACTTGTGTTGAAAGTATCAGTGTAGATGCAGGATAGAAAAAAAGATTAGAGAGGAGCTAGAATAGATGTAAGTAAAATAATTAGAAGAAGGCTATTTTAACAGGTAATAATAAATGTTTGTAGAGAGATTCAGGTATAAATGCAAAACCGAAGATAGACTCGAGAGATATTTGGGCTAGGAATAAGGAGTTAAGGAAAAAGAGGTGTTGAAGGTAAATTCTTAGTTTTGCTCTCCATAAATGGGTAGAGAATGAGGTCATTTGCTGATGTATGGAATATAGAAAGGAAAACAGATGTGAAGGATAAAGACCATATTGTTTTTGGATCACTTTTCTAAAATTTAAGTTAGAATATCAAGATGATATCTGGATATGGATCTAGCATTCAGAGGAGACACAGAGATAGAAATGTTTTACTGAGATTTTAATATATTAATTAAAACTGTGGGTGTGAAATTGAATAAAAAATTTTCTTTACCCTCAAAGAAGTTAACTTTCCCCATAGCAGTTTAAATTTCTTTCCAGACCCTTGCTGTCAGGTTAGACATAAATATTGATGGAATTGTCAGATATTTTAAATATTTATCTATATTTATCCATTAATGGAATAACAACACAAAACACAGTGCATGCACATATGTGTGCAAACACACTCATACTCACATATGTATATTTGGGATGTGAAAAATAAAAAATGTAGAAACTAGCAAAATCAGTGACTTTGGGTCTTTATATCCATGTAAAAATGTATATAATATATGATGCCTAATTATCATCATAAGGTAGAAGTATTGACTAAATTGTTCACCCAAAATTCTGTAGGCCATTAGTGAGTCTTGGAAAAGTGTCAAAGATTTCCGATACCTAATATGCCTCTTTAAGCAGTAAAGCAGTTATTTCTTCCCTTTCTCCAAAAGAAAATTATAATATGAACAAAATTCTGGCAAGAATAAGAAAGAAAGACAGTTAAATTAAAAACGTAACTCATATAGATAAGTGGAAGTACTTTGGCTTTTTGTAAAGGATTGGAGTTGGCAGACAGACAGATGGCTGCTACAAGCATAACTGAAAGCTTCATGTCTGACAGCAGGACCTGGAAGGTCAGGGCCAAAAACCTAATGCTCTGGCAAAATGTACCCAAGTGATGGCATTTACTTATCCACATCTTAGGGTTCCCGGTGCTTATTTTCTTATATTACATCTTTTATTCTCAGCTCTCTGGAAGTCTCAGTCTCTCTAATAATATCATTTTCAAGGCTAACAAGTGGTCCTTGAAGGTCATAGGAATTTTATTTTTAATATATATCATGAAAATACTTGAATAGACTTAACTACTCACCAATTGTTATAGGTAAAGACTGTTTCTCCAGGAGTTTAATCACCAAAAGTAAATGATTGAAATAGAACCAACTGAAAATTGGTAATGGGAAAA
>NW_011889030.1:982493-984103 GCF_000151845.1 Pteropus vampyrus | reverse complement strand
TGATTGAAATAGAACCAACTGAAAATTGGTAATGGGAAAAAAGTAAAGAAATATTTTAAAATCATAATCTGATAATCAGGATATTCTAAAGATGAATGTTTTATAAAGACAAAAAACTAAGAATATTTTATTTATAATCGTGAAAGAAGTAACTCAATTTTAAAAGCCAAGTAAGGAGATAAATATAGGAACTCCAACTGCAGCAGTAACTTTCATAAGTGAAAATTCATTAGCCAGAAATAACCAAGACCTGTCTGTTATTTCACGTAGGTATTTCTGTCAATCAGATAGAATGTTGAGAGAAACAAAACCCTACTATTGGAGAAAATTTACTTGTCATTCTGTCTTTATCATCATTTTAATAAACCTTCATTGTGAAGTGTGTTCGTATATTTATCATGTGTTGGATGAACAGAAACTAAACATAGTATGTACCAATTTTTGTGTCCTCATCATATCATATCTAGAATAGCTAATGATGAACACTATTGTCTTCATCTTTGTGAATAATGACTGAAAGGTCGATAATGGCAAGAGTCACTTAGTCATCAACTCTATTGGGCTTTTGTAGTTCAGAGAACTTGTGGAAAATTGATTTGCTAGAAATAATAATGTGTATTGTTTTCTGTCATTTTTATAGCATGCACATCCTTCTCCCTATATGTACACTATGTGCATTGTTCAATCCAATGAAATTAGAGAATGCATTTTCTTTTGGAAGCTTAGTCCTGAATTAAGCAAATCATAAAGGCAATACTTAATAGGTACTCAGTGGGAATAAAAAATATAACTATAAAATTAAAAATTATTGTAAAGTATTGTGTTTATTATTTCAAATGTTAAAGCTTCTTGATGCAAACTTTGGTATATTTGATGCTAAATCCATCTAGAAAATGAACTATTAGTGTTCTAATTCTGCTAATGGTAGAATAGGTAATTTGGACTAAACTCACTGAAGACAGCTAAAATAGGTGGACAAAATGTTGCTTAAAATATTTTCTTAAAAGCATTAGAGAGCTAACAAAATAATTTGAATAGACTGGACTAAGATCTAGGTAAAAACTGAAATACAGAGAAATAATCTAGTTATTTTGGTCACTTTTGACCTGGGGTGGAGTTACTACATAAAACACAGGATGCCCAGTTACATTTGAATTTCAGATAAACAGTGATATATTTTTTTAAGTATAAATATCTCCCAAATATTGCATGGGAGCACACTCACACTAAAAAATATTCAATGTTTATCTGAAATATAAATGTAACTAGGTATTTTATGTTTTTACTTTCTAAGCAGGGCAAGCCTAAGCGAGGGACATTTTAAGTTTTGGAAAAGTCATCTGAGAGGCTGAGCAGATTTTGTGATAGCACCTTAAGAATATGGAACGAAAGTCAGCATAAGAAACTACCAAAGGGAAGAGAAACACCACTTCTTTGAGAGTGGGACTTTGAAGGTCTATATGTAGGAATAAGAGTAAATCAAAATTAAACTAGCCTGCACATAGCCTATTTTGAAGTCATTTGAGTGGCAAAAAAAATCTTCAGTCCTGACATTGCATTAAGCAATTCTGGGTTGATAATGCCCAGGATGCAATGAAAATCTTTCAGAT
>NW_011889030.1:980769-981223 GCF_000151845.1 Pteropus vampyrus | reverse complement strand
AGTCATTTGAGTGGCAAAAAAAATCTTCAGTCCTGACATTGCATTAAGCAATTCTGGGTTGATAATGCCCAGGATGCAATGAAAATCTTTCAGATGGAATCATTATACCGGGTCTCAAAATATTTCTATAATTATTGTTTAAATAAAATGTCCAACACATAATTAAAGAACCAAGCATACCATAAGACTAAAATTATATAAACAGGAAGTAGTAGGGGCAAAAATAAAGAAGTAGAAACACAAGGGCACCAGAAAAATAGAGGAGGAAAGGAAGGAAGGCAGGAAGGAAGGAGGGGAGGAAAGGAAAAGAAAGGAAAGGAAAGGAAAGGAAAGGAAAAAGGAAAGGAAAAAGGAAAGGAAAGGAAAAAGGAAAGGAAAGGAAAAAGGAAAGGAAAGGAAAGAAGGAAGGAAGGAAGGAAGGAAGGAAGGAAGGAAGGAAGGAAGGAAGGAAGGA
>NW_011889030.1:978458-980396 GCF_000151845.1 Pteropus vampyrus | reverse complement strand
AAAAAAAAAATTATCAAGGATAGGGAACATTAGAAAAATGATTTAAAAACTTGACCTAATGGACATTTGTAGAACCCTGTACCTAACAACTTCCAAAGACACATCCTATTTGAGTGTACTCAAAACACATACAAAGATTGTCTATATTCTTGGACCTAGAGTGAGTCTCAACAAATTTCAATGGTTTAAAATTGCAGACTATAGGTTATATGCTTGTAATGAAATTAAGCTAGAAATTACCAACAGAAATATAACAGGAAGTTTAATATATTTAAATACATATTGAAATGTTAGATATTTTAATATATTGGAAAATTAATCAATTCATTTTAAACAACCATGAGTCAAAGAATAAATCACATGAGGAAATTTGGAAAATAATTTAAAATAACTAGGCATAAAATTTTTTAATTCATAGAAGAATGACAGAAAATTAATAATTAAGCATCTGTCTAAGAAGTTAAAAAACAGCAAAGGAAATACATGCCCTTTTGCAGTGGGGAACTAATAAAGATAAGAGCAGAAATTATGAAGTAGAAACAAACATGAAATCAACAAAACTAAATTTGTTTTTTGAAAAAGACAGATAAAATTGATAAACTTCCAATAAAACAGATGCAGAATAATAGAATTCAGAAATGTTAGGAACATAAAAGAGATACCATTGTAGGTCTTATAAATTAAAAAATAATGAGAATGTTGTGAACAATTTTGTACTGATAAACTTGAAAGTTTAAATGATGTAGACATATTTCAGGAAAAAATACAGCTTATTAAGGCTGACATAAAAAATAATGAAAAATATAAAAAGTCCTGTAAGTATTAACAAAATTGAATCTGCAATTAATAAAACTCTTAACAATGAAAATTCCAGGCTCACATGGTTTCAATGGTGATTTCTTTCAAACATTTGAGAATAATAAAACACAAATATTAAAAACTTGATCAGAAATTAGAACAGGGAAGACTCTTCATTTTGTTCTATGAGGATCAGAAAATAGAAAGGGTCATGTCAAAAAGAAAAATTATAAGCCAATCTCTGTATAAATATTCTATGTACAAATTATAAACTATTTGGGTTTAGAACCATAAAATAGCAATTTTGGTTTTGTCATGGTGGTATAATTTCACTTTAGCACTTACTTCTCATGGATAACAATTAAAAATTCTGAAAGTATACAAAAACAACTCCCTGATCTTAATTTGAAGAGTAAACAAAAACAGGTTGATGTCAGAAGAGGGTCAAAATTTGGAGGAGCACATCGCTCTGCCCAACTTCAAATTATACTACAAAGTGACAATAATCAAAAATAATACTTCAAATTATACTACAAAGTGACAATAATCAAAAATAAGCATGATATTGGCAGCAAAACAGACATAGGGACCAGTGGAGCAGAATTGAGAGTCCAGAAGTAAACCCATATTTATATGGGCAAATAATTTTCAACAAAAAAGCCAAAAACATACAGTGAAGAAAGGAAAGCCTCTTCAATAAATAGTGCTAGGAAAACTGGAAAACCACCTGCAAAAGAATGAAACTAGACTGTTGTCTGTCACCAAACACCAAAATTAACTCAAAATGGATTAAGGACTTGAATATAAGACATGAAACAATAAAATGCATAGAAGAAAACATAGGAACTAAACTCAAGAACCTTGGACTTAAGGAAGATTTTATGAATTTGACCTCAAAGGCAAGGGAAGTAAAAGCAGAAATAAATGAATGGGACTACATCAAACAAAAAGCTTCTGCTCAGCAAAAGAAATCGTCAAGAAAGTAAAGAGACAACCATTTGAATGGGAAAATATATTTGCAAGCAATGTATCCAGTAAGGGCCTAATATCCAAAATACACAAAGAACTCATACGACTCAATAACAACAAAAAAACAAACGATCCAATTAAAAAATGGGCAGAGGACCTGAACAGACACTT
>NW_011889030.1:974444-976613 GCF_000151845.1 Pteropus vampyrus | reverse complement strand
CAGAAACAATGGAGGCCAGAAGAAAGTAGAACATTTTGAGCATTTTAAAGTGCTTAAAGAATAGAGCTGTCAAGTCATAATTTTATACTCACCGAAAATATTGTTCATTAATATTTTTCAATGAAGGCAAACTAAAAATTAAGAAAATTAATCACTAGCTAGACTTGCTCTAAAAAGGAAAATAAAAGGCTAAAGAAAGGAATGATACTAAATTAATACTTTGATCTTTAGAATGAGGATAGAACAACAAAGTGATAAATATTAAGGTAAATGTAAAAATAACTATTTTTTCTGCTTAAGTTCATTTAAGAAAGAAAAAAATATTGTTTCTTGTGTTTTCAATGTACCTAAATGCAATAAATATGATAACTAAAACCTAAAATACGGTGGGAGAAAGAGACATAAAGTAGCAACATGTCTAAATTTTATGTGAAGTGAAACATTATGAACTTTTAGTAGACCATGAAAGGTTAGGTAGGCATATTTTAATCTTAGAATAACTAGTAAAATAATAATAATAATTCCAAAAGAAATGGCCAAAAAACCAATGGATACAAATCAGCCAATGGATACAAATTATGAGATAATAAAAATATTTAAGCAATTCAAAAGTAGGCAGGGAAGTGAGAACAGAGGAACAACCACAGATTAATAAAATAGAAGACCTGAAACAATTATATCAATAATTATATTTAATGTTAATGGTATAAACTAGTGATTGACAATCTTTCTCTTAAAGGGAAAAATAGTAAATATTTTATTCTTGAGAGCTATGTGGTCTAAGTCTCAACTATTCAATTTTGCTGTTGTGGTATAAAAGCAGCCATAAACAAAATATGAATGACAGGTCATGGCTGTGTTCAATTTAAAATTATATTTAAAAAATTAGGTGGCTGGCCTGTGGGCCATTGTTTGCTGACTCCTTATATAAACATTCCAATTAAAGGATAGAGAATGTAGAGCTGATAAAATAAAGCATGCTCTTACTATATTCCACTTTAAATATACAAACACAGGTAGATTGAATGAAAGCAAATGGAAAGTAATAAACCATGAAATATTTAAACATAAGAAGAATTGAGGGGATGTTTTAGTATCAATAAAGTGGACTCTAAGACAAGCATACCATCAGAGATAAAGAGAAGTGTTTCATAAAGATGAAAGGCACATTCATCAGGAAGGCATAACAATTATAAAAATATATGTGTTTAATAATCTCAAGTACATGAAACAAAATTGACAGAACTTAAGGGGAACATAGGAAATTTCATAATTATAGTAGTAAATTTTAATACCACTATTTCAGCAATTAATAGAACATTTAGACAAAAATCAATAAAAGATCTGAGCTATCAACAACTTTTACCTAATAAATATAGAATACTATATACAACTGGAGGATACATATTCTTTACACATATACATGGTGCATTTACCAAATTGATCATATGTCAGACAATAAATAAATCTCAAATAAAAAAAATAATCATGCAGATTAAATTCTTCTAAAACACCATTAGAAATCAATGACAATAAGATATCAAGAAAAATTTTGAATATCTAAAAATTAAATCATATACTTTGAAATAATTCATGGGTCAAAACAATTACAAAATAATCAGAAAACATTTTGAACTAAATAATAGTAAATGTATAGCATATCACAATTTGTGTGATGTAGCTAAATCATATTTAGAGGGGAATCTATAGGTTTAAATACTTTTATTAGAAAAAGAAAACTAAAATTAAAAGTAATAACCTAAGATTCTGCCTCAACAAAGAGAAAGTAAATAAGAGGTAAGTAGATAAAAGAAAGCAATTAAGATAAAAGTGGAAACCAATGAAACATAAAACATGATAAAGAAAGCTAACAGCTCATTATTTGAAGCTATTGAATAGGAACAAAATTAACAAAACTCTAGCTAGCCTGATCAAGGAAAAAAAGAGGGAACACCAATAATCAATATTAGGAATAAGAGAGGAATTATTATTAAAGATCTTATAGGCACAGATGGTTTCACTGGTAAATTCTATTAAATGCTCAAGGAAGAAATAATACAAATCATATACAAAAATTTTGTAAAAAAATGGAGACGAAGGGATTACTGCTCAAGTGAGGTCAGCATAATCCTAATACCACAATATTTCAAAAACATTATAAAAACAAGT
>NW_011889030.1:972864-974394 GCF_000151845.1 Pteropus vampyrus | reverse complement strand
ACACCATTAGAAATCAATGACAATAAGATATCAAGAAAAATTTTGAATATCTAAAAATTAAATCATATACTTTGAAATAATTCATGGGTCAAAACAATTACAAAATAATCAGAAAACATTTTGAACTAAATAATAGTAAATGTATAGCATATCACAATTTGTGTGATGTAGCTAAATCATATTTAGAGGAGAATCTATAGGTTTAAATACTTTTATTAGAAAAAGAAAACTAAAATTAAAAGTAATAACCTAAGATTCTGCCTTAACAAAGAGAAAGTAAATAAGAGGTAAGTAGATAAAAGAAAGCAATTAAGATAAAAGTGGAAACCAATGAAACAGAAAACATGATAAAGAAAGCTAATAGCTCATTATTTGAAGCTATTGAATAGGAACAAAATTAACAAAACTCTAGCTAGCCTGATCAAGGAAAAAAAGAGGGAACACCAATAATCAATATTAGGAATAAGAGAGGAATTATTATTAAAGATCTTATAGGCACAGATGGTTTCACTGGTAAATTCTATTAAACGCTCAAGGAAGAAATAATACAAATCATATACAAAAATTTTGTAAAAAAATGGAGACGAAGGGATTACTGCTCAAGTGAGGTCAGCATAATCCTAATACCACAATATTTCAAAAACATTATAAAAACAAGTTATAAAAACATTGGTGAAGATGTGGAGTATCAAGAACACTCTTATAGTACTGGGAGTTTAAATTGGTAGCGACACTTTGGTGACATGTTTACGTTGTCTTCCAAAGTGTGAAGTACATTCTATTATTCAACATTTCCACCCCCAGCAAATGGCTAGCCTCCTCATAAATTTTTCTCTTCCCTTTTGTACTATGAAGTTTTTTTAACCTATAGAATCCCTTCTCATCTAATATAGGTAGGAGATCTTTTCTGAAGATTTGATGTTGAATGATTTCCAAAGCTTGAAAAGATCCTATCTCAGGGGCATGGGAAATGATAACTAATCCTAAAGAGCCAACTTTGAGTTGCTGAGACTGCAGATGTCACTTTCGGGTATTTTTTATTTCAATAATTTTGTAAGTACGTAACTCAAAAATCAAGCCAGAAGAGCATTTCAATAAACATAAATTGGGATTGCTTTTGTAGAAAATATAAGAAATCTCTCTCTTATTTTTAGTACTATATTCTAGGTTCAAACTAATAAATCTCTTGAATACTCCCTGCATTAAATTTATGTGACAATGTCATATGAGTGAATGAGCTGTCATCTTAGGAAAAATAAAGTCAACACTCAGTTCCTATCTGTGAGATAATTTTGTTTTGTGTTGTTTTTATCTAAAGTCTACAGTCTAGTAAATACAAAGTTATCAGAAAAAAGTTTAGTAAAATATCTCAAGCTACATTTTTAAATAATATTAAGAACTTTCTTACATTTTGTATAAAGAAAGAATATATAGCTTGTACTTTTTATTATTTTAAATATGTCTAGGATAGAATAAAGCAACAGTGTTCTGTCTTCTAAGTAGAAAGCATAAAAGATGAGGACTGTTGTT
>NW_011889030.1:897737-971674 GCF_000151845.1 Pteropus vampyrus | reverse complement strand
TTTCTGCAGTTTAGAACATCCATGCTAATGACTTTCAATTTGGATCTTATTTCCAAACCCATTTTTATTTTTTCTGTTCAAAGTAGCATGCAGCATGTCTTCCCCAATCAGTAGTCAAGTAGTCCTTTCTTTCCCAATCAGTAGTCAAGTAGTCCTTTCTTGTATTGTGTCTCAGTTTCTGTTAATCTCAAAAATGACGATCTAACTTTCTGGGCTATTATATCCTCTAAGCTAGAAACTATCAAAGGGAATTTCATATACAACAAATTATCTGTATGTCGAGTGAGACCATTACAAATATATCAGCCACTCAGTCATTTTGTTGTGATGCTATTATTCACGAAGACAAAAATTTAATTTTATTTACACAGGTACCTCACATTTAAGCTTTCTATGTAAATGTCCTGTCATCCCAAACAAGTCATGCTTTCTAATTCAGGGATCATGGCTTGTATTTGTATCTCCTGTGTTTAAAACAGTAGGAATTTAATGTCTATTTTTGTTATTGGTATTTGCGATGATACTGGTTGTTTGGGGTGATTGTTTTGTTTTGTTTTTGGTGATAACAAATAAAAATAAAAAAGAAGAGTAGCTTTCTAAGATAGAAAGAAAATAGGTTAATTTATTTTTTGAATTAATAAGGAAAGGAAACATTTATTGAATATCAACCAGGAATTGTTGTAGATATTTTATGTAAGTAATTTTAATCTTTTAGATTAGCGCTTTTAAATAGTTAATGTGCCCTAATGTGAATAACCTAGATATCTTGTTAAAATGCAGATTCTGATTAAGTAGATCTGAATGGAACCTGAGATTATATATATCAAGTTCACAGGTGATGTTAATGGTACGAGTCAGTCTATGACACTTTAAGCCACATGATTTTGTACAACTCTATGAAGTTGGTAGATTTAGTGAGCAAACACCTAAAACTAATAAGTTGGGGGATAATAAAATAATAGACTAAGGGGAAACAACACAATAATGAAAATAGCTTAAACTTGAAAAATAAAGTGCATTAACTATCTCTAAAAATGCTGCTTTCCTACTCAGTTAAATGCTAGCTAGAATAAATTTTGTTTACATTAAGAAAGTACTGTGACAGAAAACATTTATCTTTTCTTTAAATCTGCAACAGCTACTGTTAACAGGATGCTTAACATCAGCAGTTTTCTTCATGCTTTCAATGGTTAGTCTCTCCAGTGCCATATGCCAGTGACATTTTGATAATTATTTTAAAAGGTTCATCAGTAAAGTCTCAGATGCCTGCTTTAGTAGAGTCATGTATCTGTTCTCGATGCACTCAGACTGAGCTGTCAGAAAAGCAGGCACTTTCCTTTTGATTATGTTGCTTGTAACACATTCTTAAATTTGCCACAGGAAGGTCTGTTCAAGCTCAAAGTTGACAGGTCCAAAGTCACTAAATATACCAGCTCCAAAACATAGCAGATATTAAGCTCTAGAAACATATCTTCCTCAAAAATAGCAAGTCTGCCTATGCTAATTCCATAGAGGCCAATTACTCTAACATTTCTAAGGCCACTCCCCTGAAAGTGCTAGAATTGGGGCTTCTGCTGACATTTATGACAAAGATATTTCTTTGATCACTGAACTGAAGACTGCCTTAGTATGCTCTTTTATACAGAGCATATATGAAAAGGAAAAGGAAAAAAATAAAAACGTTGTAACACTAAAGGGTAGCCAGTAAGGAACTGACTATCTTGAGGCAATGGGACCATAAGTGTGTTCCTTCCCATAAGGAATTATCTGTAAGAAAGAGTGTGTTGTCTAAGTTAAGAAAATATCAATGATTGAGAATGTGAGGGGTGTGACTTTGTGATATGCTCTGAGGAATGACATATCTTTTGCCACTTCAGTACAGTGAAGACTCTTAGATAGAGACCCAGGAACACAGTGTTCCTTTTTCTTTTTCTGCTTTGAGAATAGTAACACTTTTTGCTTCTTTTAATAGCATCATAGAAAAGACCTCATTCTTAAATCGCTATGAAAAGGGAAATGAATGGGGCCACAAAAGTTTGCCTAGAGTTTCTCTCACATAGATAAACTAAGGAAAGTCTTAATTTCAATGAAGATTTTCTGAAGTTAATGAAAAAAAAATGATTGTGTGGACTGGGTTGTGTGTTATCACCAATCTTGCCTTTGCATTCAAGAATATTGAACCCTCTGACACAAAGATGTGGTCTGGTCTTTGTGACTGTGATCCCAATCCTAGTCTCTCTTACTATTGTTGATCCTTAGTTTCTATGATTTAACTTAATAACTAGAATTTCTACAGGAGGTGATAGCTCATATGTTTTTATAACCATTTGTCAAACTGAAGAAAGCACTCACATTATCTGAAAAGTAAAAATGGTTTCTATAAGAGAAAAAAAATCTGCCACATACAACTAAATGAGCCACCCATATTTATAAATTTCATTTGTCTTTTTTTCCCCAATAAAAATTATGTTCCACAGAAAATGCTTTGATTCTAATTTAATCTTGGGCTTTTGCAATTTATCATTTTATTCATTCAAACCATATCTTCTATATTCATTATTTCCATGACTGGAATCACCATTAATTGAGCAACTCACGTCAGAGACATGGAAACTATCCTTGATTTCTTCTTAATTCTCATTCTACACATTCAACTGGTCATAATTCTGTGAATTCTGCATGTTAATTATCCCTCAGATCTGGCTTTCACTTCAGCTTTAGCCTCAGCTGAATATGAAGAAATGTAGACTTTGCCCTACCATCCCTCACCACAAGGGCTGAAAATAAGACTAGAGAATTAAAAGAGGTACAGTGTCTCTTGCATTAGAATCCTCTGTCATCATGGGACTTATGCTTGGCTTGCATTGTGGAGGGCATCCAGTTCTTCCTAATCCATTACATAAAATGACATTAGCTTTTCAAATAGACTCTACCAGCTGCTAAAAGCCATTGTAGGTTTGTCACCTATATTTCCCCAGAGAAGATTTTCTCCTGTTCATAGCTTTGTGTCCTACTACCCAAACTAATTTACATAGTTCAACTCCCAGGAAGCAGTAGTACTTTATTCCTGAGTTCTATACATAGCCCAGTGTATTCAAGTCTGTAATTAAAAACCATAGCCTTATTTATCTTTTACTATGCATGTTATGTTTCAAGCCAGCTGAGCACAAAATAATAGCACTTTAAAATTAAGAATTCCAGGTCAGTATTTGACAAAGAGAGGCAATTTTTCAGTGTATAGCATCATTATATCTTCCTAGGGTAATATCTATCAGCTAACTCATTTGTAACTGCGTGTTCAGATTGTTTGTTTTCTTTAAGAAGCATACTCACAAAGAGAGTTCTCCTGAATGTAGGCCATTGCTTCTTCAATATGTAATTATTACAATAAGTAGTTTATCGCTGTGGTATTTTGTACACACCAGTGAATGTGCTTCAACAGCTAAGGACTCCAGATCCTAGAGAGTAAAATAAATATCCAAAACATTAAAAATCTATTGTGACCAACAAGTAATCTTCTTTAATATAGTAGCAGCAAATTTTAAATGATAGTGTTAATAATATTTGATAGGGAAACAATTATTTTTTCATTTCTAGAATGAAAATGCCATTCTCTTCAAACTCAGACTCTCAATAACTTAAAAGCATCTGAAAACTTAATATCTGTAGTTTGTATAGTTCATTTATGTTTTCAAATCACTCCCATGTACATTACCTTTCAGTCTGAAATAATTCTATTTGAGTTGCCCAAACCAAGGACAAAACTTCTAATTTGAGAAAGACAACACTACTTCATTCTCAGTGAATTTCATTTCTCTCTATCCATCTATCTATAGATATAGATATATAAACATATATACTTAAGTATGTAAATCTGTATATACATATATCTGTAAAGATAGGAAGATGATTTTTATAAAATATTAGCTGAGAAAAATGTAATAATATTCATTATACTGGTAGCATCTATTTTTCTTATATTTTATTTTTTGCATTTCCATCTATAGAACAGTAATAAAAGGCTTTATTTTTGTTGTTGTCAGGGTAATTCATATAGACTATATAACTCTCTCTTACTTATCCTAAATGTGTGGTAAAATTGCTGCAATATTTCTAAACGGACTTTCCAGCTTGGATTTGTTCTTATTTTCCTGTTCTTACCACTAGCTGACAAAGTTATGTAATTGAAATCTGAAGAACTAGCAAAATGGCAAAACTTTGAGTATGGCAATCAATAAGGGAAATGCCATTTTAATGTTTAACATTTCTGTAATTCTAGTATCTCTAGGATTAAGCATCAGATGCATAAATAGGAAAAGTCTGGTCATCAAGTCCATTGGCAGATGTTCCTCAGCTTGAAATAGCTTTTGAAATATTTTAATAGGAGGCTTTGATCAATACTTTCTCTGTTGAATACAAACCTTATCAGTGTCCCTGTTTTTTTCTGTGACTTCAGTGTTTAGTTATAAATAAAACAATATGGACATATTGTCATCATCATGGATACTAGTATAAGACTTCCTTGTAGGGATGAACTTGTTCACTTGGGAATAGGCTTTAATAAATATGTAGGCCTGTCAAGTAGAAGAAACCTTAGACTGGAGCCCTGGTTATATGGGAAGGGGATTCTACTTGACACCTTCCACACACCCCGATGCAATAACATTAAAACATCAAAATCTCTGCTTATTGGTAGAATGGGAAGAGTGGATCATACATTTTCAAATGAACTCAGTGTTCATTCTAATGAACATCTCATTACATAGTGAGGGACATTATTTTATGAAAGTATATAATCAAATAACTTGACCTAGATTTGGTACAGCTTCCCTGAGGAAGTGATGCTTGATATGAGCACTATTTGATGAGTTTGAGTTACCTAGAAGAGGTAGACCTATGCAGAAGGAACAGCATTGATGAAAGCTCCTAAGCAAGGAAGAAGTGCAGAAAGTTAGAGGGTCTAATGGTAAGTGATGCTAGAGAGAGAAACAGGCATCAAATATTTCAGGGCTTTAGGCTAAGTTAAGAATTTTTGCATTTATCCTAAAATAAAAAGGGAGCTACCTCAGTTGTCCCATTGAGAGATAATAGTAATATAGAGTAGGATTGGGGCAGTGGACCTAGTATCCCAGAAGTCAGAGAACTGGGTAAAGACATTTCTCTTCTGAGAAAGAGGTAGAAAGAAAGAGTGAGAAAAATAGTAATGAGAAAGGAGAGAGAAACTCATCCTTGACTATTTCAATCCAATTTATACCCTATATCCTGTATCTTCTTAACACGTCTTAGAAGCTTAGGGATAATATTGCTTATATGATTTGAATTTTATATACTTGTTAGCCTATATTGAGTATTTGTTTATGACACTTCATAACACACTTAAAATAAAATATTTTTGTTTGTCCTGTCTGATATTTTCCATCTTACATAAATAGTAGGTACATAGTCAATATTCTTAACAATTAGAAAAGTTATATCTCCTAGTGTTATATAAACTCTTTTAAGCTCATGGTTTTAAATAAAACCAAGTTTAATGTTTATAAATTCCAAATAAATGGACAAACTGTCTAATCCCAAACATTCAGATATTGCAAATATGTGGTTTTTTGTTTTTGTTCTTGTTTTTTTTTTTTTTTTTTACCTTTGCTAACCTCTTATTTAAAAAGATGTATTGGCAATCAATAAATATCTTGCATTTTGCCTTTATATTTATATGGAATTGAGTGGTACATTAGAAGTAACTTAATAGGTGTTTATGACATAAAATTCCTATTTTTAATAAAGAATATTCATTAATTTGGCAAAGATATCAAATTCATTTTTAATTAATCCACTTGAACCCAAGTTATTTGGAAGAGAGTAGATATTTCTTCTACTCCAAATTCTAAACTTATTCAGTCCCTGAGTGGCAGATTACAATGGATACAAAAATCTCTGTTTTTTCATCATTGGAAATTAAAGTATGTTTTATTATCTTAAATTATAATATACATTATTGGTTTCAGAATTTTTTTCTTTTTTAAGGCATATACTTTCCCTTATTTTAGTTTTATGTTACAGGTAAATCATAATACAATATTTCTACAGATTCAGTTTTCTTTACATTCATATTTAACCAAAAAACATTTTTATAAGTAGCCTATCAAAATGATTATTGAGCCTATCAAAATTGTAAATTCTGTGTATATGTGTCTTTGTGTATATAGTGTTTAAATTCCTTAAATATTCCTTGAATTTTTTCCCCAAACTATCTACATGGAAGCAAATATTCATAAACTGTCCAAATCTGTCCTGGGTTAGTATTAGTTGTTTTATTTAGCTAATCTAATTAAATTCTGCCAACTACCTTTGAAATAAGCATTTTTATAACCATTACAGAGAAGAAAATTGAGGCTTAGAGAATAAGCAATTTGTCTAAAACCACACAAAACTAATATTAATGAAGCTGGATTAAAATGTGAAATCTGACCCCAAATTCCATTTTCACTTGTCTACAAAACCTACTTATTGGCGATTTTGTTATATTATGCCAAACAATTCATTTGATGTTCTTTTCCTTGCTCATTTATTTATTTGATAGGTTGTCCTGTCTTAATAATTAGTATAGAAAACAGAAAAATAGTTTGATTTTCATCTGAAATGATTACCTTTTACAGACCTTCTGGGAAGCATTATTTTCCTGTGTATTTCATTTTCCATAACTTAAATAATCTTAGGTTGAATTTTTCTTCTTTTCTAGCAGTATGTATGAAGATATATGAAAGCTCATACTAGAATATGTAAAAGAAATATATATGTCTTTCAATACCACATACTCCCAGAAATCAGCTTTGCCCCTTCTTATTTTAAAAAATTAGCTTAACCTCTTGAGTAGGTTATTTTGGTTTCTTATATGTGTATGCAAAGGCAACTTCTCATGAGAAGTTTTAGTGAGTAATCTCATCATGCAGGGATCATCCCCTTCCTGGAGTAAGGAGATTACAACCTTTGAGGCTAAAGTCAAAGGCAGTCTAATTGTCTATAAAACTGTGGGAGCCCATGACAGATTATGTCTCCTCAACACCTGCCCCGCCTCGCCAGTCCTGAATACCTTTATCATTTAACATAAAGATGTGAGTATGGAAAGTCAAAACAGGTATCAAATATTTCAGGGCTTTAGGCCAAGTTAAGCCCTGGCTTAATTTTAAAAAGGATAATTTTCTACAAATGAAGTATAATATGAGAGAAGACAAAAAAGAAAAGTTTATCAAAACTAAGGAAATATGGAAAAACCAGCACAGAAAGTGAAAAACATTTAGTAGTAGAACATCTAAGCAACCAGGAAAAGAATGCACAGAATTGGAACATAGAATTTGATGTCATTACCATGGCTGCTACAATTTCAAAATTATTACTGAGCGACCGACTTAAGTAGATGTCATATAAATTCTCCTCACATACTAGCTTAGATGCATTTGAGTTATCATATATCTAGTAATTTTAATTTTTCTCTACATGCTATGACACTGAGGTAATCAGACCTATAGGTACTTACACATAACTCATCTTTTTAATCCGCAAAGTGCTTTTGTTATATTAACTAAGAATTTTTTAAGATTATTTGTATCAATGCCAATATTGAAATATCTCTGAGGAAAAATTAAATTACATGGATTTTTTCATTTCTTAAGTAATTGTTTTCAGAAATCTTTCAAGAGAAGTATATATTACATGATAACATTAAATCTATATGTTTCCTTACAGCTAGTGAAGTTGAATATCTTTTTATATATCTATTGGCCATGTGTATGTCTTCTTGGGAAGCATCTGTTCAGATTCTCTGTTCATTTTTAATTGGATTGTTTGTTTTTTGTTATTGTTGAGTTATATGAGTTCTTTCTATGTTTTGGATATTAGCCCCTTATTGGAGGTATTGATTGCAAATATCTTTCCTCATTCTGTTGGTTGCCTTTTTGTTTTGTCAATGGTTTCTTTGTTGTGCAGAAGCTTTTTAGTTTGGTATAGATGACAGTATGGTGATTACCAAGAGAGGAAGGAGGGTGGGAGAGGGAATTGAAGAGTAAAGGGGGTCAAATATATGGTGACAAAAGAAGACTAAACTTTGGGTGATGAGCACACAATACAATATACAGATGATATATTAAAGAATTATATACTTGAAATTTACATAATCTTAACTAATGTCACACCAATAAATTTAATAACAATTTAAAAAATCTGTATGGTCAAATCTGAAGGAACTTGAGAGATTAGCTAAGTCAAACATTGCCCCTACTCCACCTCTAGGGCACACATACCTGTTAACTTCTGGGGAAATGAGTCTTGGGAGAGTTAATATGACTCTTCTGTGGCCATAAAATCAGTTTGAAGCAAAGTAAAATTCAAACTTAGCCCCTTGACTTCCAATCTAGAGTTCCTTCTACAACTTTGCACAAATTATTCAATCTCTTTGTGCCTTCATTGTCTCATCAGTAAAATGGGAACAGGGCCATCCTCTTTGGATTAAACATGTTAATGCAAATCGAGTACTTAGAAACCATACCTGGCTATTATAAGTTCTTAATAATATTAGTCCTATGATTACTATACTACTTTGCTATTAGCAACAAAATTTTAGAAATAATTTGGAAGTTAAAAAAAAATAGATACACCAAAAGATGGGGGATGGGGAGGGAAGGATTAGCTTTTCTCCACAAAGGATTAAATATTGTAAAATTTTTTAAAAAGTCTTTATCTGATAGTGCTTTTTTCTCTAAGGAAACAAGATCAACACCTTGCTATCAAGACAGAGTTCAGATGAAATATAGCAGTGGAATCTGTGTTCTTTTTATCATTTCAGACAATAAGTAGCTTTTTACAAAAATACATGGTTTGGCTGTGGCATACTAGGCTGTGTGGCGCTTAAAGTTTATATAGTTTTGAGGACCTTTTTTTTTTTTTAAGAGAAAGTAAGTATTTAGAATGCAAAAATAAGTAACTAGTTACTAATTTTAAAATGTCGACGAATACAAAATATTACAAAATATAGACAAATGATCCATTTGTAGTATTATCTGCCAGACATATATCCATGAGAACTTTTTCTATCTTTGCTTTTCTTTTTTCTTATCCTTTTATTCTTTCTTCTTCTTTCTTCCTTTTATTCTTCTTTCCTTCTTTACTTTTTTTTTCTGTAGCACACTATTAATTACATCTTGAATAACAACAATTTATTTTGTAATATCACTTCCTATAGAGAAACTAGGAAGATGATTCAGTCTCTGTTTAACATAGTTTATGTATGAAGGTTTGAGGAAAGAGTGAGCACACAATTAGCAGAGATACAAGTTCTATCACAATATCATGTCAGCACCACTAGTATGAAGGTAGTAAAAGGCATATATGGAAGTGACTGTAAACCTTTCAAAATTAGCCAGATAAACTAAACTAAATGTATATCCAACTCAGCTTCCCTTAGTTGGATCCCAAAATAAGTATGGTAAATTTACTTGAACAAATGACTATGTGAACACATTTCTTGGGCCTTCTAGGGTCTTATATGGTCCCTGTATAAGTGAGAGGCCCTGATATATGAACTTTTTATGCCAGGAGGGAAACAAAGAAAACCTTGAGACAGTCTGAAATTCTTAAAGATTGTAATAGATGTTTGAAAGTTTCCCGCAACAAATGAAAACAAGATGTAATAAAAATACTCCATGTAATTTAATATCAAAAAATGGAGGGAACATAGACGAAGGCATGCAGAGGCCTTGGCCACATGTACCAGTAGGAAGGGTAGGAAGCCTAAAGAAGATAGAATGGGATCTGATGAGACTAAGCTGACTTTTTCCAGAAGTGCCAGATAACCCTATGCACAAAGTCTAACAGGAGCTAGTTTGAATAGGCCTCTGTGGGGAAAGAGAAATGAAGATCAGTCAGAAGGAGAATAAGCATCAAGCACAGCCTTTATCAGTGAGCACGGGCAGGAAATGTCATCGGAATAGCAGAAGCCATATAGAAAAATAAAGGTGCTGACAAGAAGCCTCAGCAGGTCCCTGGGGCTCCCTATTCTTCTCCTATAACCCTGCTCAACTCCTTTACGCTTCCTACCTGCTTGACAAAATCCAACAACAACAACAACAAAAACCACAAATCCTTTTTATTACTCATATAAGAAAGAAGAAATAAAATTGTTACTGTTTACAAGACATTATTACTAATGACAAGACATATTTTAGAAAACCATAAGGGTTACACAACTGTTAAAGCTAATAAGTGAAGTTTTGAGGAAGTTGGCAAAATTATGGAATACCAACTCAACATACCAAAAATAAGTTGTGTTCTTATACATTAAGCAACCTGAAGAGAAAAATAAGAGAACAGTTTTACTTACAATAGCATAACAGAGAATACAATGTTTAGGATAAAATTAAACCAGGAAGAAAATAACTTGTACACTGAAAAATTGCTTAAATAAATTAAAGAAGACTTAAATAAATGGAAAGACAAATGGAAAGACATTCTATGTTCATGGATTGTAAGACTTAGTAAGATGGCAATACTACCCAAAGCAATCTGTAGATTCAGTGCAATTCCTATCAAAATCCCAACAATGATTTTGCAAGTATAGAACAAACACATTCTAAAATTTATATTGAATCTCAAGAGATCTTAAATAGCTAAAACAATATTAAAAAAGAATAAAGTTGGAAGACTCACATTTCCTAATTTCAAAAATTGTTACAAATGACAGTAATCAAATTAGTATGATACTGGCATAAAAACAAACTTATAGACTTATAAATCAATGGAATAGAATAGAATAGCCTAGAAATAAATCTTTGCATACTTGGTAAAATGATTTTTGAGAAGGGTGCCAAGACCTTTTAATGCATAAAGGACAGTCTTTTCAACAAATAGTACTAGGAAAACTGGATATCAACATACAAAAGAATGAAGTTGGACGTACCTTACACTACATATAAATATTAACTCAAAATGGATCTAAAGCTTAGAGTTTCATTTGGGGAAAATGAAGATGAATAGTGATAATGTT
This sequence comes from Pteropus vampyrus, assembly GCF_000151845.1. Taxonomy (NCBI): domain Eukaryota; kingdom Metazoa; phylum Chordata; class Mammalia; order Chiroptera; family Pteropodidae; genus Pteropus; species Pteropus vampyrus. Next base: position 960,642 of record NW_011889030.1, on the reverse strand, counting down.
TGCATAACAATGTAAATGTATTCCATGCCACTGAATTTTAAACTTATAAATGGTTTAAGTGGTCATATTTAGTTATGTGCATTTTAACAGACAAACACAAACATACACACTATATATATATATACATATATATGTATATATATACACACGTACATATATATATGTGTGTATATATATGTATGTGCATATACACACACACATATATATATGTATGTATATATGTACGTATATATACATTCTAGGCATTGTAATGTTTTCTTCAGTAGGCTCCTTTGGTTTTAAGGACTATAGACTCACTCATGGAATCAGAAATTATAGGACATTATAAGAGATAGTATAGTGTGACAGTTCAGAGCATGAACTTGAGTCAGATGGACAGTTCTTTCACTTAATAGCTGGATGATCTTGTTTTAAAAATGGGGATAATGATAACACCTACCTCACTGAGTTGTAAAAATTAGATGAATTAAAAAAATTAGATGGGTTGATAAATTGAAAGCGCTTGGAACAGTGTCTAGCTCAAAGTATGAACTTTGAGTGTTAGTATTTATTATTATTGCTTTTGTTAATTTTTCTGTGGACTTTAACCCAAAACAGGAGGCTGTCAAAATGAGTCAACTCCCAGTTCTCTTTTGTTCTCAGAGTACTGTTTTCTTTCTGTTGGTGCTTTTGACTCCCTTTATATATTTTCTTCATTTTTCTCTTTTAATCCATTGGATTATTTTATTCTATAGTGGTTTTTTTTCCCCCTTTACTTCATAACTTCAATCTACTCAGTCTCTTCTTTCTTTCAACTTTGTTATGTTCTTGTTCTTACATGGTCTTAACTCTACCAGCCCCCTCTCATTCTGATTTTACTAGCTAGCTTCTCTCTACTTATATTTTCAGCTTTAGTTTCCATTGCTGTTTCTCTATAAATTCCAGTTCAAAATTTTAGGAGAAATTTGGACAGCTCCACCTTTTACATCATGCTCATAACCAATCTTTGGTCAACCCACAGATTGCCTATCCTTCAGTTGGGTGCCAGCCTATGACCTATTAACCTATTAACTTACAATGTATGTTGTAAAGAGAGAAAATGATACCAAACTTAGCTCCCTGTGGGTATCTTCTCAGAGTGGACTATAAGTAGAATAGTGTAGTTTATGGACTCTTATGAATATAGCAGTAACTATTATTAACATGCTTAGTAGACCAGGAAGCAAAGATGAATAAGACAAAGATCCTCCTTTGAAGAGGTTCATATGGAGCAGATATGTATAAACAATCATGCAGTGTGATAACTACTATATAGTTAAAAGGACAAAGCACTTTTAAACATAGAAGATAATTCAATTTCCTGGTTATAGAGAATAGGACAGTTTTCACAGTATGCAGTGACATTTCAACAGGTTTGTTAGAGATAAGAAATGTTTCCTTGGATGAACCAGAGCCGGGAAAGGACTGGAGCAAGGGCATTAAGGCAAATTCAGTTGTGAAAGCAAAGTCATAGAGGTATAAAGATACATGACATGATCAGGAAATGGAGCTGAAGATAGGATGGCTGGAACATAGGCTAAAAATGAGGGAGGTTATATAGCAGAGTAAAGTGTAGGTAAGAGCTGGCCTGTGGATGTTTTTAGTCTGTGAATTAATGAAAATAAATTTTGATTTTACTTTTCATCAACTGAGATTCTATCAAAAGTTATCAACAAGGATGGATACTACTTCTTCATTTGAAAAAGAAATGTTCTGTGGTAAGGAGAATGGCTTGGAGTTGGTAAGGACTGGAAATAGGAAACTATTTAGAAGGCTATTAACATAGTCCTGTTAAGATATAATAAGGTCTTGAAGTTCAAAAGTGCAATGACTGATTTGGTGATTCACAGGGTCAAGGATGATTCACACATGTACATATCTCAACTATAATCTAAAGAAAAATGCCAAAGAAAGCAACATTTTAGTTACGTTTAGTTAGCATGAAGAGGATTTAAGAATGGTCTTATTTATTTGTTTATTTATTTATTTGCCTCTAGATATATAGCAAAAAGGCTAAGAGTGTGACATTGGGATGAAGATTTTTTTTTTTGTCTTAAAGAGAGCTATCATATCTTCTGAATTTTGTCTGCTTTTAGATTTAAGCTAAATATCAGGAGAGTCGAGTTAGATAAAATTTTCTTATAGTGTGCAGTGTTGAATCAGATAAATTGGATCAGCAACAGAACTGAAAATGTTCTTTACAAATACAGCTTGTCTTATATTTGTGACTCCATATTCCCACTGAGGGTTCTGCACCAATACTCCTTTAAAAGTATGCCTCTCTGTGAAGGCATAATTTCAGCACAACCACATGTGTACACAGTTGTCCAATTGCAGGAACAATGAAACACCAGAGACCAGAACCTTGCAATATACACAAACATACATTGTAAGTTAATAGGTTAATAAAACTCTAAAACTGAAGTCAAAGAATACTGTACAGTAGTTATTTCTAAAAGTAATGTGTTTTCTGAAAATTTAATGTGCTTTTCTTTCATAAAAAAGAAATAAAGAAGAGAATATCAACATATTTTCAAGCCACAAATTTTCCCCTCCTCTACCTTTAATAATTTGTTGGAAGTCATTTAAGTAAGGTGTAGCCTTTAGGCTACTTAGTAGGAAAAGGTTCTTTTTATTGTTTCCATGATATGTTGGTGAATTCTGAGTCCTGTGTCCAACATTCTGTTATACCAGTGACTCCTGTTTTCCAAATTCGAAAGCCATTTTTAATTCTCCTACATTTGACCTTTTGAAAAATTTTTCTTTCTCATCTTGAATCTTAATACCTTAGTTTTCTACCTCCTTCTTGATGATTTATTTTCTCATCTTTATCACTCCCACTTTGTGGGTACTTGCCAAAGGTGTTTTTCTCCTCCTTCTTCCCATTGTCTCCTTTGATTTTCTTCCAACTCTATAACTATTTCCTCTCTGCTGAGTATTTCCCAGGCGTGGGCTTAGGCTTTATCTCACTTCTATGGTATTGCATGTGTTATTGCCTCTCCCCAAAAGAGTATCACCTTATACAAATTTCTGCATATTTTTCAGATTTTAGTACTTTTGGGCATTTTTCCTTATAGAGCTGGGTATCTTTCCCATGTATTATAGGGAATCTTGTACTTCCCTTTACAATAGCCCTTGTGCTATCATATTTATTATATATTTTAGGGATTCTCAGAGTGAGAGCCCCACCAAGAACTTGTTAGAAAGGCAAATTCTCAGGCCCCAGGGCATCAACTGAATCAGAAACTCCAGGATGTGGCTCAGGCATCTGTGTTTTCACAGCCCTCTAGGTGGTGATCCTGATATAGTCTAACCTCTTAGAATCACCGGTATGTTGCAGTTGCAGGGTTTTGATGCCCTACTGTGTTATAGGCTGTGATGTCAGTATCCAGTGCAGAATTTGATCCATTGCTGCTACATACTAAAATTTTGTTTCAGTGCATGAACAAATGAACAAATGAATGATAACTACTTTTTTTAGGAACTCTAATTACAGTTCTATTATTATCCACTATGTAACACGTCGGAGGAGCCAAGAGCCTTTCAAAGTCAACATCTGTGATAAGAAATCTAATACCCCCTCATCAATACTTTCCTTCAAAAGAATCACACATGTCTGCCTCTATAACCCTAACTTTCCTACCTCTCCTTTTCTGTCAATACTACAATCATTTCTCCATTACTCTCTAAAGCCTATTAACCATTATCTGTACTTATGGCATATATTGCATTCTGAACTGAGTTATGGTTATATGTTGCCCATTCCGCTGAGTAATATACAAGCTCCTTAAAGGCAGATACCAATTATCTTTGAATCTCGTAGTTCTTAGTGCATTGGCACTCAATAAATAGTTCTACAGTTAGTTAAAATCTTGTCAAAAAAACAAAATGAAATTATTACCAAAAAGCAAAAAGGGAGTTATACATGAGGACATTCTACCATTTTTCCTGTTGTTGAAGATGAATGTGTCTAATTTTTGTTTTTTTTTAAGAGTAACTGTCACCTGGACCATGGTAACTATTCCCAAAGAAATCACTATGTGAACATTCTAAATCTTTACAGATTATTAATGCTGCACTTGCTTTGGCTGCACGACCCAAAAGTCAAGTGGTCAAAAAAACCATGGAAATGTACAAGCACACATGGGAGAATCATATCCACGTCCTCACAGAAGCTGTAGATGACATTACAAGTATTGATGACTTCCTTGCTGTATCTGGTATGTTTTTGATCTTTTAGTTTATATATTTGCTCTAGTAAATTTTCTGAAACACAATAATACTGAATATTATTAATTTTATAAAATATAACAAGACATTATTGCAAAGTACTGTTTTATATGATCTATTCTAGGATAATAAGCCTCATGATTTATAAGCGTTACATCTTAATAATTTACATTGTCTCTCTAAAAGAAACTCCTATTCCTGGACAAAGCACAATTGAAAATAGTAGCTGAAAATCTTAGGCATTTCCTGGCTTTTCAAATAAATCACCATTTTTTTCCTTCCTTAATATACTTATATCTTTTCATTTTCCTGCACTTCTCTTCCAACCAAATTTTTCTTCACTCAGAAGAAAATATATGTACTAACGGGAAAACTCTATTGATTTGAGATACAATGTGTACTTCAACTACCAGTATATGTATTTGAATAGCAGTGATCTAAAAAATCAAATAAAAATATCTAAACATCTAACTATATCAGTAATAGAGAAGCTCGAGATCCCATGTGAAGCCTAGATGATTCTCTCTCATCACAGATTAGAATGGCATCCCATGGGATTGGGAAATTACTCTCATAAAGTCATATCTTCAGATATATAACTCAGGTTTTGATTATACTGTTGTAACAGCACAGAACTAAATACTTTTTCATCTTTTTTTTTCTCATAAAAATTAAGCTTCTCCTTAAATTATATATTTTTCTCTTTTTTTTGAGAGAGCTTTTTCTTGGAATGTAATAATATCCTTTGTTATAAAGTGCAAATTCTCATGAATTTTTAATATAATTTTATCTTTTGAAAGTTTCCTGATGTACTTTTTTCTAACTTGAATTCATTGGTTTCATATATGTGTACATTCTCATCCTAAACAATAGTTCCTTAGTATATTTTCATGCATTATTAATGAAAAAAAGTGTGCTAGTTATTTTAAAATTGTTTTATTTCTGTAGAGTATCTAATTTATTTCATCCAACATTTATCTATAAATTTATATTTTTAAGTAATCGAGTCATGATATATAATATATAAATTTTATATACATGCCTAAGTATAAATTTCGCCAAACATGTGTAAAAGGACAAATAATTTATATGTGTATATATAACGTATATAAATTGCCTTTTTACACAAAATGTTTGGCTGAATTTTCTCACATCATTGTATAATCTTCAAAAAAATGATTCATCTGTTTTCCTTTTGTTAGTGTTTAGCTAAATTGTAATTTTAACTATTATAAACATGCATATTTTTGTCTATTCACTGTCATCTTAGTATAGATTTTGCAATGTGAATCTAATCAATTTCTTATATTGGGGTAGTTGCTTATAATTTAGTCGTTCAATGCTAGGTTCTGTTGTTATAGTTAGTTCTTTTGGTTATGATGCAAAGAAGTCTTCTCATAATGCTTGATGTAAAAGCACTTTATTATAGGTTTACTGATGACATAATAAGGAGACTCTCCTGGACACATAAGAACAGAAACCATAAATGTCCAGGTCTTGGATACTTTGATCTGAGCAGGCCTGATATCTAAGGAACTCCATGGGTCTTCAGAGCAGGAACTATGGTTTTTCCTTTGAGTACTAGATTAACCTGACCTAGAAACTTTCTGAGTCTGCTACTTTCTGTTAACAACTTTAGTACTTCAGAATATTTTGCTTGCACATAACAGAAAATTCATATGAAAGTTTCTTAAAGAATAGAAACCTTTAATTATCTCATGTAACTAGATGTTTAAGATAGTTGGTTCTGGACTTACTAGTCACAGCATACCAGAGAACATGGATAGGAGAAGTCTAGGTATGTGAGGAGGAATATCTTATCACTAGCATTGTTTAGAATTGTCAGTACAGGGTAGTAATCAAAAGTGGATTAATATTTAATGTGTTTCATAATTGTTTTTAAATTGTCTACAGACAATGAGCTCATTATTTTCTATACTAGGGTGGACTGTTTCTACTTTCCGGCCCTTTGGATGCTCTCTAGTCATTTAAGGTTATTAATGACCTACGTAAACATCTCTGGATTCTATTGACCTTCCCTCATGGTTGCATCTCAAAGCATTACATCTCAAAACATTACACAATACCACCTAAAGCAGGAAGGCAAGGTGGCTTATTAGCTTGAGCTTAAAAGGAAGAAATCTTTCCCAGAAGTCTTCCATAAGACTTTCTAACACTTGTCATAGGTCAGAACTTGGTCCTATACCTACTCCTAGATCAATCAGTGGCAAAAGGAAATATGATTTCCTCAATGGACTTAAAGTGTTGATAAATGGTTAAAAATGGACTAGGGACTAGAGCGAATGGTAATCCTAATTTGTAACACTTGCTGCTTTCTGTAGCATAAATACTCCCACATTGACAGGTTTCAAGCTACCAATGTGATGCCATTGAACTCAAACTGGGAAAAAAGGCATAAAACAGTTCTTGTAAGACAGTATAGATTCTAGCAGACCACTAGGTTTAGACCAGTCATAATTCAATGTTTCTGACTAATTACTGTACAAACAAAATCAAAGTATTTATCAGAAGGAAAAGAAGAGGAAATGGCTGTTGAGTGGAGAACAAAATATGTTTGCTCCAAACACTGAGTGGCATCCACTACTTTCCCAGGTTTCTGTGCCTTCAAAAACTTACCTTGTATTTGTTTAGCATGAGCTCCAGTGATACTTTTTTTGTTACATCATACATTCACAACATCTGTTCCCATAGATAATGGCATCTTCTCTTAGGATCTTCCTAGTCATAAGAAAGAATCTAGCTTGCCCCATACATCTTTTTAGTGCCAGGCTAAAAGTCCGAAGTTCAAGATCACTGGTCAACCATGGGTGGGTTTACCTTTTTTTCAGATGGCTAATCATGGTTCAAATTGCTGTTATGGGGCTGTGACAATCTGGTGGTTTTTGGGCGGGGTAGATTTTTTTAGAATAAGTTGCATATGTAATCAGCAGTATATGACTTCTCTGGTATTACTTTATAATGATCTTGTAGACTATGTTGTTTATATTCTCAGACTTCTGGTCATACTGTTGCCAAGTGGAACAACTGACAAGTTAGTTCACAGAGTATCTGAATTATGAATTACCTAGAGAATATTATGTTTTTAAATTTTTTATAAACATTTCATCTATTTCTTGGCCTTTTATTTTCCCAGTAGTCAATAGCAATACTCAATTCTTTTTTTTTAAATAAGATAAAAAAGAGGGGTCACAAAAAGATTCCCACTTTTTCCTGAGTCAGTTGAGAAAATTTGTGAATTCTAAGAACATCAGTTCTCCACATTAAAATACGAACAAAAATTAAAGCCTAAAATTAGTGAAAAAGTATTTTTAGACTTTAAACTATTATTTTATTGTCATTAGCAAAGATAGAAATCACATTAATAAAATGTTTGCCTTATAAACATATTTTAGAGAGGTTAGATTATCTAATATTGTTTAGTAACTCTTGAAATAAGGATATCTTTAACACCAAATATCTTTCACTTATCTATTGCAATTTCAAATATAGAAATTTCATTGTTTATTTTAAAATTGTATGATAATATAATTACTAAATTTCTCATAACACATAAATTAAAATACAATTTTCACAAGCTATTTTGGGGTTATTTTGTTTTCTGCTATATATAGAAAACTTTAAACATGTGCAATTAGTTACTTTTTGAAAATCATAAGGACTATAGCCAACTCATCTAATTATATATTTTTAAATTTTATGTGTAAAAATAAAATGAAATGGTGAACTAAAACTTACTTCCTCAAACAAAAAAGATGTTTGCTTAAGTCCTCTGCCATTTATTTGTCCAAAAAAGGCTTTTTTGTGGGTGTAATGTTATTCATGTCAGTGTTATGTCACAACGAATTAGAAAAAATTTTCTAAAAGTAGGTATCCAAACTTTTTGTCCCATCACTGACTACAGGGCTTATTCCAACATCATTCACTATGCTTTTTATCACTCTCTAAAAATACATATAACAAAACACTTTTTGGAAAGTCATTGGTCTGAAGTTTCTTTGATCAAATCAGGGTCTGTTATTTTATAGAAAGAAGATATGATGAGATTTGAGCTCTGTCTTTTCAGCCTTCCATGGTGCCTGAAATCCCCAGTATTAGTTATTCATGTAGGACTATAAAAGCATTTAAGATCTCTGTTTAAGATGCAAATCTAGAAAACATAATAACACATGCATCAGCTTTTTGAACCATTGCATTATCTGACTCACAGTGAGCAATAATCTCAAGGAACTGAATTTAGAAGTAAATTTAAATAGAAGAGGGAATGACTTGGACCATTGATTTAAGGATCTATTGGACAATTACTAAGAACTGATTAAATGTGAGGGTTGGTGAAGATATAACCTGTCTTTCATTTATTTGTTCCTTCATTTATTAAATATTCATTGCACAAATTTAAGTGTGAAAGTCTACAAATGTTATTAGAGATTGAATAATGAATAAAAGTTAGTGGAAGAAACAAGTTGCAAGAGAGCATTGATAATAGGAATTACTGGGGAAAGGGGATCACATGAGGAATGGAGAAAGCCACTGACATGGTTTGAAATTTTCTAAAAGAGAGATTGACCGACCATTTATTGATTAGAATTAGAACTGCTTTTCCCTTACTGTAAAAGGTATTTTTATTTTAAAGATGACATCATATTGATTCTCAGTGAATAAAATTATTGAAAGATGTTTTCAGATCTCCTTTATTCCATATCCTAAATTTCTCTTCATCACGTCCACTTTCCTCTATCTCCACTGCTCTCACTCCAGTTCAAACTATTATATCTTACTTGAATTGCCATATAATCTTTCTTTCTAACTGAACCTACTTACTAGGAGCCTTTTTATTTAATATTTGCAAGACTAATATGGGGGGAGAGGTTATGTATTATGCTTGTATTAAATGTACTTACCTATATAATAAATATTTTTTACATCTTTATATTACGACAAATAATTTTAATCATTAATTATTTCAATATTCTGTGACCTTGATTTAGTGACACAAAGATAACTCTGCCATCAAAAATGCACTAACACAGGCCTCTGTGTTCATGACATTGTGATGAACATAATCTTTGGCTTCTAAACAGTTATACCTGAATCATTTGACAAAAAAAAGAAAGGAAACTAGAAAATAAAAATGAAAATAAAATTTTAATTTGTTATAATAATACTGAATAAATACATAATAATATTAACAATGTCAAAATTTTAAATTAATTACACACAAACCATACACTGTTCAATCCCAGTAAAATGTTTATGGAATAGCTGTTGGGAAAAAAGATGACCAGTATAGTATATACTTATGTATAGGTAGAATTATATGATATAATTATAACTGATTATCTGTCATCATACATCACTTACATACCTTTTCAACATACCTACTTAACATTTTAATTGCTTATAGGCACCAAGACATAAAGTGTTTCAATATAAATACATTCTTAAAATTGAGATTTGAGATCATATTCTGCAAAAGTGAATTTTTATAAGTGTATTGAATATCAACTACATGCAAGCAATATACTTGGAAATGGAAGATGATGTAAAGAAGAAAAAAGCACAATGTTTGCTCTCAAAGAACTCACAAGCTATAGAATGTACAGAATTATAGTACTCACATAAACAAAATGCTGTTCCTTAAATACCAAGGGAAGCATTTTTAAAGAGATAGTAGTTCAATTGAATTAGTAAATTGAACCTTGAAGAAATTGGAATGGCATCCCAGAAAGATAAAAGCATGTGAAAGTACATTTGGTGTTTGAAGGACAGCAAGTTGTCCAGTATTACAGGAACAGAAACCTAAATCTACATTGGTACTGAGCTCAAAAAGTTGACAGGCACCATTATATACAGCCTGGAACATTTGTAGAAAAATGTAAATCACCTAAAATTTTACATAACAGTGTCATAGACTACGTCAATTTTCAGAACATTAACTCCAGATCCTGAAAAACATTTTTATAGAAGTAGGTAGTGTAGTGCTAAATAATGATTCAATTGCTCTTGGAAGTGAAAATAAAATAAACCCAATATAAAGCAGGTGTTCCCTCACTATCTTTACCCTACCTCAAAAATATCAAAATGTAAAACTGGTACACCCAAGATATAACAATAGAAAAATGAAGTGAGAGCCAGTTTGATAACTGAAACTCAGTTTAGTTTGAATAATCCAGGTATCCATTTACCAAGAAAAGCAGCTGTTCATCAAGGTATTCCAGTGATGACTTGCAGCCAGGATCTTGTGTGCCATTGGCTAAAGTCAAGAGAGGGCACTGTTATGGTTATAAGGGTTTTTTTTCTGGGTCCTCTGTAATTACATTTACATTTTAATGTGGTGGTATATGGCTCAGTGATCATCGTGGAGATTGCAGAGAAATTATACAGACAGCTTTACATAAGTCATGGAAAGACAGGGAGAAAGTATGCATTCAAAAATGATTGAATATGCTCCCCTAAAGCAATCCATTGTTGCTCTATGGGTAATTATGTTTTGAATTACTGCCTGTACTTACATGACTGAAGAGTAGTTTGGGCATGTGAACTGGAATTTATCACTCAACATTTCATGTACTAACAGGCAAGTTCACTCAAGATGCTTTCATTTGCATGAACAATAGGTACACTGCAGGACTATTGTTTGAACATTATGAATTAGGTCTTGAGAAGAGCCATAATTAGAGACTTTTTTGGCTTTGTCAAAATCAGATTTGAGAATTTTTACTAGAACTTTAAGATAAAGCTTGGGTAATCGTCAATAATCTTACTGATAAAATAAATAGCACTAAGGGCTTATAGTTTAGTCTTGTATAAAAAGATAATAAATATTTTCTAAATTTTGTAGATGCACTAGTTATATACTTACAAAGGCTGTGAATCATAGAACAGACTTTTAATAAAAAATGTTTTAAATTGTCTCAGTGAATGTCTGCACAGTATTAATAACCATATTATTTGCCATAGTCTTGAGAGGAACTTCTGACAAAAACAAAGAATCGAAGAGAGTCTCATAATTTCATTTGTATTTAATTATTGCTGGTCAGTGTCTCACCTTTAAGCATATGCATTTAGTCAGTGTAATCTAATTAATAATGAATAAAAATCCTTAATATGGTGAAACCTGTGGGACATTTTATCGATTAGATGAGAGACTAGAAAGTTTCTCCTTGCCATACAATAGTCTCCCATCTACTAATGAGTCCAATGCATGCTTCTGAGAATTCTGAAAATCCAAAGACTTTAGCTAGAGAGGAAGGTTTTTAGCAGGACAAGCAGGTCCCTACCCACTGCTCTCCAAAGATCCTCCTCTGGACCTAGAAAGAATTATGCCACTTGTTCCCCGTGTGGGTACAGATGCAAGATCTGAAAGTATGAAGTCATGTATCTGAGCTTCCAAGTTTATGTTGGCATAGACTTAGGGATTTTGATAACATCCTGGGAAATTTTAACAAACAATAGAAATCTCTGCTTACAAAATGGCTCCAGAGATTGTGCTGTGAACAATTTATGTATATTTGGAAAATGCAGCTAAGAATTACATTCTCACAAAAGCATATATCATTCTTATTAAAATTTTATAAGGAACTCATAGATAACACATCAAGACAATGAATTCTATCTCTAGAATCTATGGGAAACACATAAAGAGAAGAATCTGTTTAGAGGGTAAGAATGCTAAAGATTCAAAATTCTGCTATTTCCTACCAGTTCTGTCATCTTTGGGAAATAAATTAAACATTGACTCACTAAATGCCCTCCTCTAAAATGTTAATAATTATATCATTTTGCTATAGTTTAAGTGTTTGTGCCCCCCCTCCATTCATATTTTGAAATTCTAATGTCTAATGTGAAAGTATTAGAAAGTGGGGCCTTTGGAAAGGTGCTTAGATCATGAAGGGGGAGTCCTCATAAATGGTATTAGTGTTCTTATAAAAGAGACCCTTCAGAGGTCCCCAGTGCCTTCTACTATATAAAGACACAGTAAGAAGGCACAGTAAAAACACAGGAAGAAGGCTATCATTAATGCAACAGTGCTGGTGCCTTGATCTTGGACTTCCCAGCCTCCAAAACAGTGAACAATAAATTTCAGTTGTTTTATGCTACTCAGCGTGTGTTATCTTGTTATAGCAGCCTGAAAGAACTAAGATACATTTACTCATTTATTTAACAAATAATTTACTGAGCACCTAGTAGGTGACAATCCGTTTTAAATCCTGGTGCTAGAACAGTCAGTAGAACAGACAAAACTAGAACAGACAAAATTCCCTGCACTCTCAGAGCCATTATTACATGATAGAAAGAATTAAATGAAATGATGTATTTAAAATGTTTTGAACAGTATCTAGGACATTTGAAGTGGCCCAGTAAAAGATAACCATTATTATTAATATCATTGGCAGGACATTATTAAAATTTAAATTAGGTATGAGAAAGATAAATTCCTTTAAAGAAGCTACCTTCATTAAACCTATCCCAATAGTTATTACATTATAGTTCATCAAAATAACTTAAGAATTATCTTTAAAAATCTGGTATATAGGTACCAGATATCAAGATATTAAATAATTATGATAATGCCCAATATTAGATAAAATGTAGTAAAATGGTAAATTTTATATGCTGTTTTGGAGGCTGTAAATTTTTATAATCTCTTTGAAAAACAAAATAGCAATGTATGGTATCTGGATTATTTTGCCACAAATATCTTTCTATATATAATGAAGAAACGAGCACATATTGATAAAGAGGGCTGTACAAGTATATTTGTTATGATTTTTTTAAATAGTGAAATATGGAAATAATATAAGCATCCATCAATGAGAATGAATAAATAACAAATATAATAGTTAAAACAATTAAATTTGTTTCACATGTTAATAGGACAGATTTTTAAAAGTAATGTTGAGTATCTTAGCAAGTTTTAGAGCAGTATGAACAGTAGGATGCCATAAATGTCATATGTAACAAATATATAAGGGCGATTAGCTCTGAAGAGGGAGGAAGTTGGATGGGACTGAGAAAGAGTACGTATGGTACTTAAATTTTATTTGTAATGCTTTATTCTTTAAAAATAATATTAGAACAAAATTTGATGAAAAATAGCATTCATGATTGCTTAAGTAGATTATTTTCTATATTGTATTATGTTATAATTTCTGCTTCTCTTAAACTTTTATAATTAAAGAGTTATAGTGAATAGGAGAAGTAAATCTCAAGGTACAATCAACAGTGTGGTTGGTTGTGTGCCTGGGGTAACAGAGTGATCTCGGGATAACTCTATCAGCACCTAAAACTTACCAAATAATGGTGATTATCCAGTATTCTTTAACTTAATTGTGAATCTTAGTAATACAGTTTAAGAAAATGCTTTATGAAGGTGAAAAATACCTAAACCTTTATCACCTGGGATCAAAATCTGATGAAATAATATTTTGTGAACCTTTATGCCACTTTTTACTCTTGTTTTGTAGGTGAGGGTGGAGAAAGAATGGCTAGTTTTAAAAAATATATATTTTATTGTGAAATAATTCAAGCATCTATAGAAGACTAGTGTATAGAATAAAACAGTTTAATTTTACCATGAAGCTTTTGTCATACTTGTTATTACATGTATAATTGAAGTCCCTTGTGTAACCTTTCCTAGGTTTTACAATTTTCTCTTTACTAAGGATTTTGATGAAAGCCCTTGCCTCCTGATGAGCAAATCTGCGTGACAGACATTTTGCTTCTATTGGATTAGGAGATCTAAGGCATCAAAATAATCAGAGCCTGCCTCAGGCAGTAGAATCTTCTACATTGGATATATGAAAACTCAAACCTAAAGCTGAAAAGTTTTCCACAGGAGCATGGCCACAAGATTCAAATGACATTCTGTGCTACCATCTTTATAGCAATCTTGATAGTAAATAAAGAAGAAATTAGTGTTCTGAAAGCAAGTGCGCAATGAACACTTTGATATTAATAGTTTACTATTTATTGTGTCTGCCAATAATTTGTATTTATCCTGGAGATACAATGGTGAAGAAGAGGCATTGGACTTATTCACAAGCTATCTATGGTTTAATGACGAAATAAGCCCTCAGATGCCAATTACAATGTGGTAAAATAGTTTATGTTAGGAAAGACACCAAGGCTATCTTTCTACCAGCAAAAGAATTGTGTGATAGCTCATCTTTGAAACCACATCAGGTTTTATTTTTACTTAAATTTGCAAACACTCCTTTATATTGGCATTTAGGAGTTCATTGTAAGGACTTAAAGGATTTAATTCAAAGAAGATCCAATGCATAATCCATGGTCACTGGTCACTCTAATTTCATCTTTATAATAATAAAAGATACAATAATCAAAGTTCAATCTGGTTCTCCATAATAGTTTTAAAATATATAATTAGCAAGGATTTAAAAATAAGTGAACAATTTACATCCATTTATAGATAATTTTATGAGTGCTTGTTTTCTCTTTATATTACAAATTTATTTGTAGAGAATCGGTTGCTTTGAAATTTCAGGTTTTCATAATACAAGTGTGATATCTGTTAAATGATCATTTGAGGCAGGTCAGGTTCAACATGGCAGTGGAGCAAGACCCTGAACTTAATTCTTCCCATGGATAGAACACATTTAGAACTATATATAGAATCTTACTCGCAAAAGACCTGAGAGCTAGATGAATAGTACCTCTACAACAAAGATAAAAGAGACACATGGAGATGGATAGGAGAGGCAGAGATATAGGCTTGCCTGGGATCCCATCTCAGGGAGGGTGACCCACACCCAAGAGTGATCAAAAAAATACAGAACTCTTTCTCAAGGAGGAAAAAAATTATGCCCAGCATTGGGTACTCCAACTCTTGTATCCAGCACCGGAAAGACAAGACCCCCTGAAATGTCTGGTTTTGAAAACCAACAGGGATTAAGTCCAAGAGAACCATAGAACTGTAGGAAATGGAGAATCCATTCTTAAATGGCTCACACACAGACTCGCTTGTCCTAAAGATCCAACACCTGGATCATAACTAAGGGATACCCACTTACTAAATTTAAAGCAGCTGCCAGAGAGGGAGGAATCTACTAAGACTTTTCTTTGGGGGATGAAAGCACTAGTGGGTGCCATGATTGCAATCTAAATAATTTAATATATTATAGAAATATTTAAATTATGGAAACTTATTCTAAAATTATACCTCAGTTATGGTTTTATTAGCTTCTATCTATCATAATTAGCAAAAAATATGTAGTGACTGTATTAATTAAAATACTTTTTAAAAAACATGATATATATTTTTACTGCCACTATTTAAATAAATGAATTTATAATTTTTATGCATCAATATTTATATGGTAGTAATAGCTGTTCCATAGTGTGTGTGTGTGTGTGTGTGTGCCTGTGTGTGTACATGTTACCTTGGTACAAGCTTTTAATTTTTTTTTAAAGAAATACTATTATTAGTATGTGTGTAACCATTTATTCTAAGAATTGTAAAAGTTTCATAGATATTTACTAATTTGTTGCTTTACCTTTAATGAATTTGGTTAGTATAATCACTTTTAATATACAGAAAGCTATCATAGAGAATTTCTGGATTGCTTAAATTCTCTAAGACAATAAATAATAATGATTTTACTTTTAAGTACCCTCTAGTCAGGTCAACCTACTTTTCCCTATTAAAACTTATTTTCCTTCTCAAATTAGTGTCTACCTATTTTTTAGATGTCAGAATATGGAGTCTATGTTTAGACAATAATTGAGTTTTTTCGTTTGGAATTTTATTGCATTAGAGTGATAGATATACCTTCCTCTTAAGCTTAACTTTAGGTTTTTTAATTATTCAGCTTTTGAGTCAAATAATTAACAAAAGCTCAAGTCCCTTTCTCTATAACTCCTTGGTTGTCCATGCAGACACAACTGGATAATTTTGTATAATCATAATAAAGCAAAATAAATGTCTATTTGAGTCAGACTAAATATGATTTGGGTGGTAAAATTAGACTCTTCCCTCTCACCAGAAGTTACTGAGATTCTAGATAATAATTTAAATGTGAAAAAAAAAAACCACTCAAAACATCAGATTTGTAAAAAAGGAAGTCAGAGAAAGAAAAGCACCCCAGAACTGTGAATGTGTGTAGATTTTAAGATTTTTACTTTATTGCAGTGCCTTATAGTATATGGTATACTGCAGATACCTAATAAACATTTGTTTAATTAAATCTGTTGTATTTAATAAAGTCTTGTTTGATTTCCATAGGAGTAACCTCTAAGTGATAAAGGGTAGAATTTACTCCATTTACATTTTAGAGCCTTCACAGGATTTAGGATGAAGCCAGAGTGTATATGTAGCATAACTATTCTAGGCAACTTCAAAAATTAAGCATAACTATGCAAGGTGATTTTCTTGTTGATAAAGTATTTCCAAATCAAGCTTTGCCTAACTGTATAATTGTACAGAATGATCACTCTACACCTTTCACCAAGGTAAAAGATAAAATTTATTTTCTGTAATGCTAAAGTTTTATATGCCAAAATCTTTATTTCCTAATGCAAAATTTATGTTTTTTATTTTGATCGTAGTCACTGAACTTAATTTTTTTTTTACTTAATTAGTTACTAATAAGTGGTATGAAATGTGGGATTTATATGTCTTTCAAACATTTTATGACAAAAACCTAAATGATTGTAGTAACAGTAGAGGAGAAAGCCTTAATGTGCCTTTGGAAAAATATCAGTGAAGAAAATAAAAATCCTGTACTTTTGCCACATTTTTAATGTTACCTAGCTGGGTGCTTTTAATTATCATAGTTTTAAGTAGTAAATAAAAGTTGTTTATTAGCTAGTGATATATGTAAGAAGTTATAAGGAAGTACATATTTATTGCGATTCCATGGAAAGTTTGTCATTTTCCCCTCTAAAAATATAAAGGAATATTTTGTGCAGGTTACTTATTTTTCTCTTGTGCTTTTTAAGTAAAATTAATTAAAACTGAGAAGATTTTGTTGTCAGAAATATTATTTAACAAACAGGGCTAAGAATAATGTGTTAGGTAGCTAAACAGAGGTTATAAAATATCACAAATCTACTTTTTTTACTTAGTGACCACAGGTTATAAAATATCACAAATCTTAGTGACACTTTTTTACAGGAAGAATATAAAATACCATTGAATCACATAAATTTGGGAACTGACCCTCAGAACAAAAAGCTATATGTATAGGCATAGATTTTTTAATAATATATTTTTATTTTTCAATTACAGTTGAAACGATATTATATTAGTTTCAGGTGTACAAAATAGTAATTGGACATTTATACAACTTACAAAGTGATTAACCCATCTGACACCGTACATAGTTATTGCAATATTATTCACTATATTCCTTATGCTACTATATATTACATCCACATGACTATTCCGGAACTAGAAATTTGTACTTCTCAATTATTTTTCTTTGTCTTTGTCTGACTTTGTCTTTGTCTTACTCCACTCAGCGCAATACCCATTATGTCTATCCACGTTGTTGCAGATGGTAAGATTTTATTTATTCATTCATTTATGGTTTTTTATGACTAATAGTCCATTGTATATATGTACCACCTCTTCTTTATTTATTCTTCCATTGATGGACACCCAAGTTGCGTCCATACCTTGGCTATTGTAAATAATGCTACAATGGACATATGAATGTGCATCTCCTTTTAAAGTAGTGTTTTAGTTTTCTTCGAATAAATATCCAGAAGTGAGATTACTGGATCTTTCTTTGTCTCTTGTTATAGCCTTTGTTTTAAAGTCTATTTTGGCTGGTATTAGTATTGCTCCCCCAGGTTTTTTTTTTTTTTTTAATTTCCATTTTCATGATATATCTTTTTATATCCTGTTACTTTCAATCTGCATGTGTCTTTTAATCTAAAGTTAAAGACTATTAAAGACTCTTGCCATTTCATTGCCTTTGTTGCAAACCATTCATCTTTTTGGTCTGTCTTTCACTGTAGTTTTACAAAAGAAATGAAACTGAAATTATAAAGATATTTTATATAGAGCAGCACACTGAATTATTATTAATTGAAGGAGGAAATATGCTTTGGTTAAAATATTAGCTTCCTGTTTTATAATTATGTTGCCATTGATCTTTTAATTGTTCCAGATGACTAATTTGTCTTTTTGCCTCATTTCTGTCTCTTTAGCCTTTAAAATTTGATCTAGCAATTAGTAATATTCTCATGATACTTCCCTAAAGACAGTGTGTACTTTTTAGTACAATTTGGTATGTTCACGGTAGTTTTCAATTCCTTTTTCATACAAGTCATAAAACCCCCTTTCCATGTCAAAGAACAAGGAATGGATAAGCCCAACTGCTTAGCCCAGATGGTAAGAATTCAGATGAGAGTGGAAAAAAAAAATCACACAACCATTCAACTCCTGTTTCGCTTCTGCCTTTTCTATCAGTGAAAATGATCTTTAAACTAGAAGGGATATAACAAACATAGTTAAGAGGATCAAAGCTCAATTGGTGGTATAATAAAAGTACCTGACTGCTTTAAATTGCATGAAGCCTCTAGGCTAGACATATCACATCCCAGGATTCTGAGGAAACTGGCAAATGTTGATGTAGGACTACTTTAGTAATTTTCACAGAACCATAGGGAATAGCAATAGTGCTAGAAAACTGAAGAAGGGAAATGTGTTTCCAGTTTTCAAAAATGAGAAAAACATTGGTGATTATTATCAACAATTGTTAAATTTCAACAAACTTCCAGAATAGAAATTTAACCAACTTATAATTATATACAACAAAAGAGATGGTGAATTCACTATGAACCATGCTTCCTACATTAAGGGTAAATTCTTCAGTTGGGTTACTAGATTAAGAGATGAAAGGAATTATGCAGAAATGGATAACATACAGGGGTTTATAAGATATTTAGTACAGTCATGATTTCCTTGTGGGAAACATTGAAAAAGGTAGAGAAAAAGGGTTCGCAGTTTCAGAGCCAGTGCTAATTAACAGATCAATTTGTGTTTGGGGAGAGGAGACTAATACATGTAAAACAACTGGTGAACCATTAAAGGCTAACTATGTTGTAGTGAGGCCAATATGACCAGAGAGAGAGGATAGGAATGACTCCTGGTGGATTGATTAGGGAACATTTCCAAAAAAAAAAAAAAAAAAAAAAAAAGAAAGAAAAAGTAGAATTTGAAGTGGGCCTTGATGGCTGGAAGCCTCTCAAAAGACTAAAATGAGGAAGAAGAAAAAGAGCACTCAGAATAAAGAAAACAACATTGTGGCTCCTCACGGTACTTATTACATACTATCTTGCAATTATTTGTGTTCATCTCTTATATAGAAGTAGCAAAATTAAGAATCTCTTTCTTTGTGATGATACCATGCTTGGATTTTTTAATTGAAATGTTTCATATGCCTTTTATTTTTTATGTTTCTTATACCATACATTATTTAGATAACATTCATACTGTTTTCAGCCCTTTGCCTAAAGGAGGGAATTTTCAGTTGTCTGTCAGTTTCAAAACTGCTCATGTTACAGTAGCTAGGGACGGAAGAATGAGGGTTATCTGTAGGCCTTTGTGGTTCACATAGGCATCAGTCTTATAAAGGAGAGAACTTTTTCTAACTCTTTTAATTACTCTACTTGTAACAAAATTAGACTGCCATTCGAAATCCTGTTGTAACTCTTTTTGTCTCTTTGGGGATACAAAGTGACAAGTTTTGCCTTAAAATCCAATTAACGATGTCTATTTATGAAGAGAGCAAGCAAAAAGTGTTCCTAAATAAAGAAGACTAAGTAGGAGAGCAAAGATGGTGTTTATTTCCCATGGGGAAATTACGTAGCTTTCTTTCTGAGCAGATTAATTTTAATAATTAAACGGTTATTAAATTTAATCCCATGTGTTCTCCTGAGAATAAATAAATATATTAAAGAGAAGTTAACTGGCTTCTTCTACCCTATTTAAAGGAAATTTTAACAAAATTTCATAAACTTTTACAGTAGAACCTACAGTCCTGGAGAAGAGGAATTGCAACCTTTTACTTATTTCCCCCACAAAACCCTGTAATCCAATTTTGTATGCAGTAGGTCCTTATCAAATATGTATGGAAAAAAGGATGAAGCTATTATAAGGCAAAACTATGGTGTGCAATTTAGTATTCTGTCTAAAATAGGAATTAAAGGATTATTCTTGGCAATAGTGGTATACAGTGTGTGTGTGTGTGTGTGTGTGTGTGTGTGTGTGTGTGTGTGTGTGTGTGTGTCTGTGTTGGGGGAAGGATGGAAAGCAGCAGAAGGATCTATATAAAATAGCTAAAAGTGGAATGACTATGGTTGAAGTATCTAGATATCCAAGGTCCTGCAATAGCTCTTTAATCATATCCTTTTTCTGTTACCTATATAGCCCTTTGCTTGAGGCCTTGGAGAAATTTCAAAATATCAGCATTATAATATTTGGGGAATTGTATCAGGCAGGACAAGCTAAGTCATGTATTGGTAGTAAATAATGAACCATGACAGCAGCTTAAAATGAAAAGGTTTATTTCTTACTATATCATGTGTTCATTGTTTGCTGTAAGCCAGCACGGGGTGTGTGCATGTGGTACTTATTCAGAGACACATACCAATGGGGCCTGTCTTCATACAGGCTTCCTCATGCAAAGGGGCAAGGGAAAGAGAACATGGGAACTACACATATACTTCCAGGAAAAGAAAACATGGGAACTACCACATACTTCCACTAGGAAGTGCTATTTTGCTTAAATTTTATTTTCCCTGACCATGCTGCCTGAGTTCAAATAGACGGAGAAATTTAATTTATATGAGGCAACTGACATTTGAGACTTGCCCTAATGATACTAAAAATATATTCTAAAAATCTCATTTCCTCAATAATAAATCACTAATCTATAGTTCATGAATTTATATAAATTCTTCTTTAGGTTTATATTTTTAACATATATAATATCATAAAAAAAATAAGCTTATATGTTGATTACATTGTGTACCTACATGTGTATCATTTCTATCACATTTTCTGAACTTGTGTGTTACAGACTTGAAATAGATATCAAACAAATATGATGTACTTTCTGTGTGCAAAATGATATGAGTAAGAACTATATAACTTATATTCTAGTATAAGAAATAGCAGAAATTCCTAAAATATTATAAAATATATCAAATTAAGATGTTAAATGATAAAGGTCAGAAGTTATAATTGTTTCCAAAGTCAAGAAATAGACTTCACAAAGTGAAGCACAAAAAATAGACCAGAATTGGAATATGTTTATTTATCCATATCAACATGGGAAACAACAGGGTTATCTATTTTCTAATTCTCACTTGATAAAAACTATCAAAATAAATTTGTTTTATTCTATGCTGACAATCAAATGCTCTCACCAAGGCTGTTTACTCAAGAAATGAAAATGAGCATTTTTTATGTCCACAGAATGTTCTGTGTATTTATCAATAAATAAAAGGCCTTTGGCTAAATTTTTCCTTCCTAGTTGGGCCCGTAGGTGATGATGGCCTATGTCTGATTTTTATAATTTCTTGCCCCAGCCTCCTATAATTGCCAGTCACTAGTGAAGAATTTAATGGTTCAGAGACTCTGGTTACTACCTAAAGTATCCAATCATGTGTGTTAATGAACCACAGTACAACAAAATTCTCGTTAATTTTTATAAGTGTACATAAAATATTATGAAAGAGTAAAAGGGGAAAGACTTCATGTCAAAAGTGTCATTTTAGCATGTGTATAAAGTTGCAGAGTATCAAGAAGAAATAGCATGTGTAATTATTTTTAACTCTTTATGCCTTTATTTTTTTTCTCTTTATAATTTTTATAACTCTCGAGTTGGTCATTCTTGAATCTTCTTCTAGTACATCTTCAGAATCAATGGGATACTTCAGTATTTGTCCTTCAGTTAATTCTTAACATATTTTCATCCAATGAATATTTTGAAAAAAATAAACAAAACCCTCCTATGAACCATATATGGACAAGAGATGAGTTGATAATTGCCTTTGCTGTGTCTCATTGATTATTTATAAAGATAGGAGGTTAATAGCTTTGGAGCAAAACTTTGATAATCGGACCTCTGGAATTTTTCAAACTCTTGATTAGGCACCAGTCACTTCTGATGAGTGATCTGTCTTGGTTTGTCAATACAATCTAGAACATCTTACTATCATAACACTCTTTTATGCAATATCTCTATCTCATTTGCTCTTAAGATCAAATTCATTTTTCTTGTATAAATCAAAATGAGCTAGATCTCTCTCCTCTTCTCCTTTGAACATGCCCTTTGTTTCTCAATGGCCCAACTCCATTAGTCTCTAGCTACTCTCCCTCCCTTGACATACCTAAAGAAATTATTTTTATAGGTCATTTATTCACATGTAAAATGTTTTAGCTATTTATTAGATCTTTTTAACTCTGTCTTTCCCCCTACTTCACCCTAGGCTTTTCACTTTCTCCTTTTCACTTTGTATAGCTAGTTAAAAAAAAACAAAAAACAAAAACTTTAGTCCCTATGATGACTCATATGACCTCTTTCCATGTGCCAGTTACTCATACATGGTAATTTATTAGATATTTTTATATTTTTATTATTATGATGTCTACAATTTAATTTGAAATACTTCAGTTTAAACATTGTGATGTAAGTCTGAGTGGTTTATGCTACACTGTAGGAACACTCATTTATTTAATCAAGAATTCACAACTGCATTCTAATCAGGAAACTCTCACTCCAGAGGACCTACTAAAAGCCATTCCGTTATTATCTTTGATCAACATCGAAGGCTTTAACAATTAGCAAAATGAATATTGAAAATTAGTTTTCATTGATAAAATTCATGGATTATAACTTAGTAGAGTAGATTTGAGAAATGGGCTCTCATTGGTGAAATAAGTGGCATTTAAGATACGTGTGTTAGCTAGAATATTGTGAAGAAAACCCTTGCTTATTCATGATACCTGTAGCCTGGACTCTTATGGATGTTGACTCAGGCTTGATCCCTTAATAATCCTGTATTCAAACATATACAGTGATTCCTGGGTTCTTGGTGCTTACTATAAAGGTAAATGGAATCAGTCCTTCGGAATATTATTGTTATTGCAAGTGATGAATCATACAAGATGCAAAATATGGTCTAGTTACTTAAAAAGATAGATATTTGTGACTTCATCAACTTATAGAACTATATGAATAATTTTGTGACCACTTGCTAGTAAATATTTATTTAATAAGTATTTGGAGGAGTGGTAGAATTTGGAGGAAGATTTATTAAAACATAATTTTGTGTTGAGAATATGAGAAGAGTCACTTAAACTGCACATATTTTGACTATGACTATTGGTGGCAATGATTATTTACCTACAGACCTGAACTGCTTTGCTGGATGATGTTGATTTATGACACTTATCTTGCTAATTTCTGGTATCTTTCCTGGAGATTTTAATGAGGAATTTTTAAATAGTCACCAGGCTTCTTAAAGAGTATTGGCCAATAGCTGTTTTTAGATATTTCTTAACAGAATCTGTATTTTGCTTCAGTATTTGTTTTCTAAACTTAAACACACCGGTGAATGTTAGTTTGTGTTGTTAAACTGAAGGTAGAAGATTGCAGTTAATCTCATTGCTGTCACCATCACCCAGGCTCCAATCAGTTTTTCTGCTTGCTGATGATGGCCTTTGTTCAGCCAATTCCACATTTTTTTTATTGCATATCTTTGTCTAGTTCATACTCTGTGCATAATCATTTTGCTTCCCAGAAGTTGGGAGTGACCTATCTCCAGGTGTGTTTTGAGACGCTCACTCTTCCTTTTTTATATCCTAAAAGATATGAATTTTAATATATAAATTAAAAAGCTCATCTTTTCTGAAACCCATGCATTCATTTATCCTCTTTACCTACTTTCGCCTTTTTTTAAAAAAAAAATGTAAAATGAAATTACTTTTTGGAAGAAAATTTGGAGTACTTGTATTTTGTTTGAATTGTTTTGAAGAGAGAATAGCAATGTGGTTTGCTTTTAGAGGAGACAAAATAAATGAAATTTTTTATAGCATTCCAGGCTTTTCCTTTCCAACTATGACTACAATCTTTTGGATCATACTTCTTTTTTATGTTCCATGAACCCAAGTTCTATAACAACCTGATTTTTTTTAAACTTGGTTTTTAAGAGTGCCAACTATAAAAGACTAACTGATGTACTTGTAGTGACTACAGAGAAAATTTAGCTCTTTTGAGAGGTGGTTCTCATTTTCCTCCTTTCTTACCATTTAATTGAGTGAAATAAGGAAGAAGAGCTGTATTACAGGAAAACAAAGAATTTAGATAATCTTCAATATTTTAGTGAGGTTTTCTAATAGACCTTATTTTATGGGTTTTTTGTTGTTGTTGTTAGTCCAGTTCTTGGAAATGGAAATCAATTTTTATTAACTCTATCAGGTTTTCCCTTAAAGATTTATAAGGGTGGATGGAAGGTAAGAAATGGTCATTGATGTTAATATAAATTTAAGGCAAATTAGTCTGTTCCTGAACTACCCGTATAAAAGGATCCCATGAACTTCAGAGTTGCTCCAGTATTCTGTAGGTTACATCTCTTTTTACCTCTCATAGCTGAATAGAGGTATGAGAAATAAGAACAACAAATAAATTCTAGTTAATTGGAAGATTGCCAGAGGAGAATTTTTTTTTTTTTTTTTTTTTTTTTTTTGCCCATGATCTTATGGAATGAAGAGCTGTGATTGATAGCCGAGGATTATATATATGTACACACTCTAAAAATACTAACCAGATTTTCTTGGGTGCTTCACTTGTGTTAGATGCTTTGCTAGCTATCTAAATTATGATGTTGAATTCTCTCAGGAATTCAAAGGAGCATTTTTATCTTCTATAAACTTAATTTGAGGAAACTTAGTCCAAAATAATTTGCTCAAAAATGTACAATAATAAATGGAGGAGAAGACTTTGCACTCAATCTGTGTAAATTCAGAATTTACCCTCTTAACTATTAGGCTACCCATCAACTCTCTTGAAAACAGTGTAGTTCACCTCTAAGAGTTCCTGTAGCTATTGCAGAGTGCTAGCAATGGTGTTGCCTCGCATATGCTTAGGAAAAAGATCCTTCTTTTGCTCTAATCTCTCTTGTGCTCCACACTTTGGATGCTGACCTTGAAAGTACTATTCTTCAGGGGTTAGTTTTGCCCTTACTGGCTCCACACTGGCCTATGATAAAGCAACCCCATTTTACCCTTAGCTGAATCACGGCAGCCTCCTTCTTAATTGCCACATAGCACAAAAAGAAAAGATGCACAAGTTTTTTATGTTTAAATGTTGACAACAATTTCAAAGGAGCTGTATTTTTATACCAAGTCCAACTAAACTTCTTTTGATTCTTTCTTCAGTCAATTAAAAAAAAACCTAGGCTTGCACATGTTTGCTGAATTGTTTTTATTTCTGTGTCCATTTTCCTGTGGGCAAAAGCTCAGAAAAAGACATGCCATTGCCTTTTTTAAAAAAAGCAATAGTATATAGGTAAATGAAGTTGTTAATACATACTTAGCAAAAAATTGAATATTTTTCTAAGACAAATCTTCTTACAATAACCTGGTTTAAAGCATCAGCTCATAGCTCTTCTACTTAAAAGTGGTGTGACTAATGATAAAATGAAACTCTTCTTATTTTTTTTTTCTCCTATACAATGCCTAGAAAAAATAGTGGAAGGATGATGTCATAGTTAAATGAGGCACTTTATTCAAAGCCTCTGCTTAATGCTCTACGCTTAATAAGCACTTAAGAAATGTTAGCTATTTAATGGTAATACTGGAGGTAGTAGTAGTAAAAGCAAAGATAGACACACTCAATATGTATAGAAAACAAAACAGTTAATTTTACAGTCATATGTATATATTTCACGGTTTTTAGATTTGGAAATGACAACGTTGGAAGATCAATGAGTGCTTGTTTTTTATTTATATAATATATAAAGCCAACTGTGTTGGTTTCTCAGCACAAAAGAACAGTTTTCCTTTACAGGTAAACTCAAGTTCGCAACTTAGACAATAAATAAATTCCATCTTAGACAATAAAAAATGTTGGCAGTTTTCTATTTTGAAGTTTCTTCAAACTATTAACAAAAAAAATTACTTTCAGCTAGAATATATATCTGTCCCTTCTCCACCTCGTACAAGCGCGTGAGCGTGCGTGGACACACACACACACACACACACACACACACACACACACACACACAAACACATTTATGCCTAATCTTGGATGGGAGTTAACATCTCAGTCTTTATTTTCTCATTTCTTTCTAACATGGGCACAATTCCTCTGTTAGTATGGTGTTGTGAAGATTAAGTGAAAAAGCATACATGGATCAACAGGTATGGCTCCTAGAATATATTAATTATTCAACAAACATTATTTGTTATTATTTTTAGCTTTTGAGGTCAGAATGTAAGCCACAAAGGAGTGAGTTTTTTATTTTGTTTGTTTCTGTACTCTAATATTTAAAACAGCATATGGTTTATAGTAGGTACTCAGTAAATATTTATCGAATTAATGGATAATGAATTAATTTTTAGGTTTGTTGATAATGTCTAATTTTTGGCAGCCTAAAGATAATTAAATTGATGGAGAATCTTTGCATATTTTTTAAATTATAAAGGTTTTTTTTTTAATATGTCTAAATGTTCTACCAATACTGTATATTTTTAAGAAATTAAGCTATAATTTGTGGTGAAAACTGGGCTGTCTTACAGATATACATATACTTACATAAATGTGCAATGCATATATATATATATATGTTTGTGAACTGAATTGATTTTTTTTCTATCTTCTATTTTTTTGTGTTCTTTCTCTTTTATTCACTGTGCATACTTTAAAAGCAGTCAGTTTTCATTGATAAATTTATTAGGAGTCAGTTTTTCCCATGAATTAGTATCAGATTTAGGATTATGACATGCTTCAGAAATAATATTTAGCTGTATTTAATATTTAAATTTTTACTTAGAAAATGTTAAAATTTTTCTAATATATGAAAATTACATGTCATTGGTGTGATTGTGAAATCTCTGAGCACAGAAGCCAGATTTCTTTCTCACAACTGATATAACACTAGTGCCAGATTTGTCAAAAGAATAAATGTGTATTTGACTGAATGAATGAATAAGTGAATAAATAAATAGAAGAATAAATAAAAAATACTGGAAGAAATACATAGATGTGAAAAATGAAATTGATTGAAGACCTAGGGACATCAAAGTTGGCAAATAAGTAATTCCATTCTTTCCATAATTCCTAAGAAAACTACAAATTATACAATTTAAATAAGTTGTAGTTAGGAAAATGCTGTTTTATCTCACTACTTCTAGAATTCTGTTTTGAAAATGACCAAAACTGTGTGACATATAGCTAGGTGAGTTATTGAACTAGAGGAGAAACTGAATTTCTCAACTTTATTCACTCATACAAAGGAGTAAATAGCCCTGGAAATGAAAACTGTCTCCAAACAGAGATCTATTTTTCATTTGGGATTGTTTTCAAAATCAGCTCAGGTTTTATCCTATTATTTCTGGATTGCTATTAAATTTCAGTTCATTAGCTTTACTTAGTAATTTGCA
This sequence comes from Pteropus vampyrus, assembly GCF_000151845.1. NCBI lineage: Eukaryota > Metazoa > Chordata > Mammalia > Chiroptera > Pteropodidae > Pteropus > Pteropus vampyrus. The sequence goes on along the minus strand of NW_011889030.1, from coordinate 932,735 downwards.
TAATCTTGGCTGAGTTGAAAGCTTTGTTTTGTGTGTGCATGTGTGTGTGTGTGTGTATCTGTGTGTTAATTTTTAAAATTTATATTTCATGCTGAAATTTTCCTTGATGATTTCTAGATGAGAATGTACAGGAAGGATGTTATAATGATATAAATATTTCCTTGAGCATATGGAAAACAAACCCAATAACTCATTCAGCTGAATATTTTGAAAAGAAACAAGATACAAAAACGATGCAGAGTTAAAACACATTTAAATAACACCATCATAGTAGGCATATTTATCTTTGACTCCATGCTAGTTTAAACACAATACCCACAATATAGTATGGGCTCGACATAGGTGAGAAATATTATTTAATTCCAAAATACTATCAAAACTGTAAATTATAATAATGTTTTTGAAAGAAACTATAATTATTTGTGATTGAGAATTGCTGATAAAGACATTAAACAAAACCAATAAATAGACTAATATGCCATGTTAATTATTGAAATATTTAATATTGCAAAGAAATTTCAAATTATGGGATATTCCAAATTTCCCATAATTTGTGTTGATTTAAAGTATTTTTAATTAGTTTTCTAATATTGTCTTTAATTGTGGAAAATGATAAACTGACTTTAAAATTTGAAATGAAAGCACAGAATCGATAATAACCAAGAAACTCTTGAAGAACAAGAAATTGAACAAACTTCCTTAACCAGATAGCGATACCTTTAGTATTTAGTGTTTAGTAGTATGGCACTAGAACAAGTATTGATGTAAATATAGAATTGGATATGAATATAGGTAATGAAATAAAGAACCAAGTATATATAGACACTTCATAAATAATAAAGGTGGTTCTAAAGAGATATTGAGGAACGATAGAATTTACAATAAACAATTCTGGAAGTATTAAAAATATAATTGGATTTATATTTTAAAAACTGAAAAAACAATTTTACATGATTTAAAGATCTAAATAGTAAAGATGATGTGCATTTTTGGTGGGACTGAAAATTGGTGCAACCACTATGGACATAGGAATTTTTACCATAAAGGAAAATATTAATAAATTTAATTACATTAAAATGGATAAATTATATTTATCAAGAGATACAGGAAGAGTGAAATGACAGTGAAAGTTGTTAATGCATATGATTAACAAAGGATCCACTCTTCAAAATATATAAAGAATGCTAGCAGATTAATACCAAAAGAAAAAAAAAAGGTAAGCCAAAAGAAAAATGATTTGGGAAGAGGAAATCTACTTGTCAGATAAACCTTTGAAAATGTGTTTAAGCTCTTTATCAACGAACTTCGAATGGAAATCATCATAACACATCAACTCACACTCACCAGATTGGCCAAAAAAATTCAGACATTACCTCTTATTGTTGAAGATGTGCAGTAACTGGAATTATTAACCATTTTTATGGTAAACAGTTTGGCAAATCTAAGTTGAAATCCACATACTTTACAAATAAACGATTCCAAAATAAGGTAATTTAAAAACACTTGCACGTGTACAGTAGAGCACACAGGCAAAAGTATTCACAGCATTTTTCATAAGAGCTGAACAATTGAAATCACCCAAATGTCTTTCAATAGTAGAATGAATAAATAACTTGTTGTATATTCACATGGTGAAATATAATTAGACAATGAAAGGAATGAACTATGGATGCATACAATAACATGGATGAATCTCACAAAGATTATCTTTAACAATAAGCAAACCACGAAGAACATATATAATAGATTTCTATTTATATAAAATTCAAAAGCAAGTAGAATAGATGATATTATTAAATGATGAATACAGAGTTAATAAAATGTAAAGAAAAAAAAGGAACTAGTCAGATAATAGTTATCACAAAAGTCTGGATAATAGTTAACCTTGGAGAAAAGATGGGAGATGTGATTGGAAAGGAGCACACAGAGGAGTCTTGGAATCTTTGCAATATCCTGTTATTCAGCATGGGTGGTGATTATTTGTTAATAAATATTATTTTATATATCCTACTCTGTATTTATGATCTGTTTCACAGCATAGAAATTTTAGTTATTGTTGGCCTTATTGGTGTAAAAGCATACTTTTTAAAAAAATTTTGTGTATCAAAATTAAGAATTAAATTAATTTTAAAAGATTGAATCAACTGATTAATACTGGCCAGTCCTAAGTCAAGTTATTTGTAAATTAAATTGGAAGTTATGCTGCAATTTGGTGCAGCTATAACTTAAAATGGTTTTTAATTTTTTCTCATTCATTTTCAGATATTACTTATAGATTATGGACTTCTTTAGATATGATTGGTAATACGTATAGGATTTTTGTATGTACTTTTAAATTTGATCCTGATGTGACTCCTTTAGATATGTAAAGCAAGTAAAAGTATTGTGTCTATTTTATAGGTTAGAAAACCAAGCCTGACTTGTCATGGCTATCATATTGAATTTATATATTGATAACAATAAGAGTTTATGTAGAAACAGCTAATATGAGCTAATTTTTTTATTCTTTATTGTAATTATTATACTTCTACCTATTTATATAAAATAGTAGAAAACTGAATACATACAAATTCTAGTGGGCAATGGGTATATGAAAAATTATTATTTACTATTGACTTATATTATTAGTCACCATAGAGTCTCTAATTTTCTCTGTTAGTCTAAAGGCAAAAAATTATTAAATGCTTAAGGAAACATGTATTTTAGGGTTATATACTAAGTAAATCAGTTGTGGATAAAATCAGTCTTTCTTTCCTGGCATGTCTAAAGAAAACTGTTCATTTCCTGAGAGACTGACTTCTTGGATTATGTATTTTTCCTAGGATGTTTAACATAGAATAATTTTATACAAATTCATGATTAGTATTTATTTTTGTAAAAAGCAGCCTTTTGTAAAAAAATAATATTTCTTTCAGTTTACTCTTAATATTTCTTGGAATCTTCAAAGTACTGTCACATAATACTATAATTCCTCTGATCCTGCTAGTTTTGGTCTTCCTAGTAAAAAGGGTTCTCCATTTGTGACTTTATTGTTCCCCTTTGGCCTCAGATGAGGTACCAAATTTTTCTCTGCCACTGCTTCCTGACCTAGGCACAAAATGTTCCTGCATTCCCAACACAAGAGAAAAAAATAGATTGATTCTTTCTCTTCATCCAAGTCTAGGGAGTGCCTCCTCAAATATGCCCTTCTTGTCTCATGATTATACTCTTACTCTTTTGATAACTGTCAATGAAACTCCAATCCTATGTGTAAGTGCAGTCTGGCTCAGTAGTTCTGAGGACAGCGCTAAAATAGCTAGTGACTTTGGCGAAGGCTGTATTCTTTATTTTTAAAAAATATCACATATGAGAATTTAGTAGTCTACACAGATAGGGCTACATCAAGCTGAGTCTTTTTCTCCATGTTTTCTCATCAAGAGTTCAAAATACCATTTGGTCCAGTCTAGTCTCATCAATGCAACTTTGTTACTTTTACATTACAATAAGACAACATTGATTTTTCTCCTTTCTGGTTAGGAAAGAAGATATGTAAACAAGGAGGTTGGTAAGAAATAATAACTTTAGGGTAATTATAAGAGATTACACAATAAGAACAGATCTCTGTTTCATTATCTGCCTCTAAAAGTTGTTTACATAGAAAGACAGTTCAGGCAATATTTGAAGGTATTCTTTACCACAGAACTTATTTTAAAAAATTAAACAAATATAGATGATTGAAATTAAACTATGGGATACACAGAAATTTAAAATTAACCTAAGCTCATATACACACACCCTATGTCAGACACTGTTAACTATTTGGTGGTTTTTCTGATTACTTAATGAAAAATCTCTTTACTAATAACAATGATTAGCACATTGCAAACATTCGATAAATATTTGTTAAATAAATTGATATGACTTTGATGAAATCCTTTGATCTAAGAATGGCTAAGATAAATGTTTCTTTAATGATTCTGCTCTAGGTCTGTCTCTTTTATCACTTTTCTGCCATCTACTAATCTGCTGTGTTCTGTGTAGACTTTTGTCCTTCTTTAATATTAGTGACTAAAAAACCAATAGTCAATTTGCCTAGAATTATCAGTCTCTGTATCTACAATTGTTCTAAGGGCAGCCATGTCATTAACAGTATTTCTGTTGATACAGCTACCTGTTTTTCCTTCTTTTTCTGTTTTAATAGTAATATCAGCAATTAAAATTTATTTTTAAATTCTGTAAAATTGGTCTAATCCTCTTTTCTTTTTTTACTTTAGTTAAAAGGAATTTCTATACCACTTCTAAAGGAGAAAAAAATAGCTTGTGGTCTTGGGGTACATACCTAAAGTTCAGAAGTCTTATAACATGAGGTTGAACCTCATCCATGAAGCATTATACCAAATGTAAAAAGCTGTTCAAATTATTCCTAATTGTAATATTTCTGCTTAATTATATTATACTCCTTTATGTGCACACTGTAAGATATATTTTAAAAATACCTTCCAAATCAACTGTGTAGGCAACTATGACTCTTCCCTAGGAACCTGGAATTCACTGTTGAAAAAAATACTATAAGTCATAATTGAAAGAGAAGGCTAGTTGTTAAATAACTCAATTATGGAACTCATATTAGCAAATAGGAAGATTTTTGTTTCACCTTATTTTATTATATATCATCTTAAAATTTTATTGAAATTGATGATTATAAGATCAATCATGTTACTGGTTAACAACCATTGGTATAGACTTTCTCGATCAAAAATAATAATTAGAAAATTCATTTTTAATTATTTTCTACTTTTCTTATAAGTTAAATATGAGCAGTAGTAGTTCAGAAAAGTTTTTTTTTTAATTTGTTTAATATAAAAGAGTTTAAGACCAGTATTATTAGGAAATCCTGAAATAAGATTTTAATGAGAAAAACATATCCTCATTTGAGATATTCGTGTGCTCAATGAGAATTTTGAACAAAAAGCATATTAGAATAATTTATGTATAATCTCTTCCCAAAGTTTTAAATGAACTTTAACTGTGAAATCCATTGAAAATTTTCAAACTTTATTGGGCATCAGAACCATCCATGTGGGTAAGGGAGAAGTGAGCTTTTTAAAACACTGATTGCTGAGACTTACTCTCAGAGTTTCTGATTTAGTAAAACTGCACTGGGACCTGAGAATTTTTTATTTCTAACAGTTTCCTAGGTGATGTTGATGATTCTGGTCTAAGGACCACATTTTGAGAACTACTGATTTAGAATTAAAATAGCTTGGAGTAGCCTATTCACAACATTCTAAATCAGCCCTTAAGTACACTCAAATTGTGAACTCTTCTCTTTACCACTGAAGATATAGTTAAGAAAATTTATTTTGCTGTTTTCCTAATACACTGTAAAAAAGGTTTTAGAAAAATTATAACTTCAAGATAGAATAAAACAACAGAAACAAAACATCTGACAAAAGGTAACATGAAATTGTGGTGTTATTTTCCATGATGGTTCTAAGAATTTCACTCATCTTTCAGAGACTTTAAGGTAGAGTTTTGTAAATATAATGTAGTTTTTACTGTGTTCTGGTTGCATCGTTATGATCAAATCAAAGTAACACCAATAATCATAAACTTAAATTATATTAATTAGCTAACATGACTGAGTACAAATTGCCCTCAACTTGTGATAAATCAATTTTGAAAGAAATTCAAGCCACTATCTTGCATGTGAATTTAACAAAGGAATAACTTTGTATATTTAAGTCCATTAGTCTAAACATGCAATTTCAAAAGGGCTTTCAGCATAATTAGCATGTATGTCTCATTCTTTTGATCTTTTCATGCTTAGAAAAGAGAGTAGAACTTGTCATATGTGCAGAGTCTAGACTTAATTTTTTAATAGAATACTGTAGATGAAAATGTGATCCTAATGTTATAGTACAATTATATATATATTTATACATACATATGTGTGTATATATATATACATACACACACATACATATATATCACAGTTGGAAAGAACAGAACATTAATATAAATAGTTACATATCTTACTAGAGAATGTTATAATATGGTGCTTACACATCAATAAAAACTGTCTCTAGAAACAGTTATAAAGTGCACTGAAAAACAGTGTGCTTTATAACTGTTTCTAGAGACAGTTTTTATTGAGAAACTTTTTGAGAAACTTCACTTAATCTCACAAATTAGCACACGATTTATATTGATTGTCATTGTTTTTATTGAGAAATTTTTTGAGAAACTTCACCTAATCTCACAAATTAGCACACAATTTATATCAATTGTCATTGTTCCAACTCAAATTTGGGGAGGGTATATAACAATGACAGTTACAGTTTTTACCATTTGGACTGACACAGATACAGTAAGATTCAATAGAATACGGCACTATATGGAGTACTCATTTTATTGAAATTTTAGATGTGCTTTTGACCAAAACATGAAATAATAAGTTAAACATTTTGAGTCATAAAAATTATTATTTCACAATTTAAAGACAATTTACAGATTATTGCAGATATTGGTCACCAAAATCCAATATTCCTTCAGCCATGGAAATGGAATTTTGGCCAAGCACATGCCTATCCAACCATGCTACTTTTCTTAGTCTCATTTGAATTTAGGTGTGGCTGTGTAAGTTCTTGCCAATGGAGTGCAATCAGAAGTCTGGGTGCCACTTACTGACTGATGCCTTAAAACTGAGGGTGTGCTTCCTTCATATTCTCTTTCTGCTTCCCACCTGCTAAAATCCAAGAGAACACAACTCTGATTATGCAGACCATGACAATGCCTAGGGTTGGAGTTACAACATAGGAGAATGAACCTGGATTCTTCAGTAAACAATGTAGGTAGAGCAGATCTGCCTGCCAACCTGGAACACCTACCTTGGGCTATTACAAAAGAGAATAATACATTTTTTTTAAATCAATTGTTATTGAATTTCTACTATTTGCAGAAACCTGGTTTTGAACCCAAGCAATTCACTGTAGTTTAGTTTAATTCTTTCATTCTAGAGATCAGGAAAGAGAGGGAGATTGTTTAAGGAAATACTGACAGAACATAGTAGATCTTAAACATGGACTGAACATCAGGGTAGTTCAGTACGCTAAATATATACTAACAGTGGCTTTATGGTTAAATGTTAATGGGATAGAAAGTCAAGCAGGCACCAAACGATCATCCAATGGGAATGATATAACTTATGCCTGTCTATAGGACCAGGGCAGGTAAAGATTACCATAAAGTAAATGAAACTAAATCTTCAGGGCTATCTTCATGGGCTCTGTTCAAGTCTTTGGAGAGGACTATAAGATTTGCAAACATAAGGTATTTTATTATTTTTTAATTTTTATTTATTTATTTTTAGGCGAGGCAACCTTTGGTTGACCTCACAGATTGCAAGGAACTTATCAGTTTACAATCCCTTATTTTTTTTATTTTTTTACGCCTACAGTACCTGGTCTTCCTAGTTGGTCTCCTATCCAAGTACTAACGAGGCCCAACCTTTCTTAGCGTCCACGATCAAATGGGATTGGGCTTGTTCAGGGTGGCATGGCTGTAGACTCAAACGTAAGGTATTTTAATTGAAATCGTTTATTACCTTCACTTAATCTACTCCTAACATTCTAGGATTTAAGGAAAAGAGTATAAATGGAGATCCATGTATCACATATCTGTAATAAATATTATACATTATAAGTCTAACATGTTAAATTATAAATCAAGCTATATCCTTACAAAAAAGTAATTAAAAAATATACATACAGCTATGGATTTATATAACTGAAAGTGTGCAAAATACCAAAGATGACCAAATATTATCATTTTTCTGCATGTCTGGAAGTTCTATAAATGGGCTAGTGATATTGGATGAGCAATAAAATATGACAGATAATTTAAAAATTATATATTTCATCAAATTTATTTTATTACATTAATCTTTGCAAAATCACAAATTGTGTTAAAATCAAGATTTTAACACAATTTGTTTTACTAATAATAATCAAAAGAATTAAATATATGATTGTATTCAAAGTGCACAAAATGATAATATTTTTATCAATATATTAAATATAAAATGTTTTATATGTGTTTATAATTATGTTCTTTAAAATGTTCCAAATTTACTTATTAAATTAAAAGTTGAATACAGATTATGTTTCAAAATTTTCAATCAAAATTATTTTAATAAAGCTAAACACATTTAATATTTTTGAATATTTTATTAAATCTGATTAATGTTTTTTAAATATAAAATTATTTGCAAGTCTAATGTTCAGCATCCATCTCATTGCCACTGTAAAGAGTGGATATTATAGGTCACACATGCTACCTACAGATAACCATGCATTACATTGCAATACTATTTCTGTTTTTGCACTTTTCTGCCATGAGGCTGAGTGAATTAATCACAGTAGGTGGTAGGAACATTCCTGGAAGCCATTTGTATATCATGCATTGGCATGATCGTCAACTGTATCAATATATCCAACTAAACCTAAACTTCCCCTCAGCCAGATCCCAAAACAATGTTCTGTTCCATTTTTGTACCATATGTACATCAACATTTTAAAAGCCTAAAAATATAAAAGTTTTAGATGGTAAACCCAAATACAAACAAGATTCTAAACAATTATTGAAAATGTTGATAGGGCTCAGATATATCATTTTAATTGCAATTTAGAAAGATGTTTTGAGACATTCAATAAAATAAGTGAAAACATATGGAATCCAGAATTGGAATATATAAAGTATATTATTTTTGTCACCTTTACATTTATTTATTAAGTATTTGAAAGAATATTCAGATGAAAATTCAATGACAAGGAACGTGACCTATGAAGACATTAGAAAAATATTGCTAATTTGACACAAAGCACTAAAATCAATGAAATAGCATAAAGCTAAATATGCCACTTTAAGGGGGCATCAATGTCAAACTAGTTAGAGAATTATTAATTCTAAGAATACTTAGATTAGTCATTGCAGAAGAAAACTTTAAATTTTCTGATGTCTTGCAGCTCATTTATGGAGGAACTTGCAAGAGGAAATTTTACATATTAGCAATTATAAGATGTGAAGCTGAAATATATTTTTCTAAAGTAAATAATACAATAATGATAAAAACAAACAATAAGTAATGGTTTATTATTTAATAAATACACATTTTATTTTGTATATTTTAAAACCATTTTGAAGCAGAGACTTGGACCTGGGGCATAGGGCTAAAACTGTATATCGAAAGTTAGATGAGGAAGGCGAAAGACATCACTGGTAGGAAATCAAAATCATAGCTTTGTTTTGGATGGCTGGAGGGCAGGACAAGGTTGGGAGTAGTGGTGTTTCTAGATATTTGGAGGACAGAACTGAGTGAAGAGTAGAAAAATACTCAACAATAAGATCTATTCAAAATTACTCACTTCATTTCTATCTCTGTGCAGTTGCTAAAATTCTGAATATAATAAGTTTAAGAGACTAGGGCAAGGAAGAGTTTTTAAAATATTTCATATCTTATATCACTGCCCCATGGCTTTTCACAAAGGAATGATTCTTACAATGACGAAAAGGAAGTTAGCATGCAGGGGAGAGTATACTGCTTGGACTTAAGGTATGTGTGGAACTACACAAAGCAAATGTCTGCTAATAGTTGCTGCAAACTACTGGGCAGTTCTTTCCTCAAAACAGAATGAAATGTAGTCTAGGTTATATTTGTGTGCTCTGCCAATGCTTACCTTTTTCTAGAGATAACGATTGCTATTTAAAGTGTGTATTTGAATCAAAGATGTAAAATCAAGTGAGCCAAGGTATGTGGAAGCACTTCGTAAACTATAATACATTATGTAAATGTTAGTTGCTATTTTTGTATAGAACTGGAGGAAGCAAAATGTCGTCTTAACATCTTAATGTACCTCAGTAGCTTCAGTTTCCATAATAATTGAAACATAAAAATATAGGTTATTATTTGACCAATGAATTGCACAAGTTTTCCTTCAAAGGCTCTTTTGAAATTCTAAGGTTTATATTTAAGCAGGATCTCAAATCTTATGTATTTTCTCATTATTTTGCATTTTATAAAATTGGTACATTTTCTTAAATAGGAAGAGATTAGGAAGTATTGCTAAAAGTTTATGGGGAATGAGAAACTAGTTTGACTACGAAAACTGGCTTTACTATTGGTTGCATTCTCTACCCACCGAATCTATCATTCATTATGTTATGTTATCTTCCCCAGTTGCAATAAGGTTCTCTGTTGTGCTCATGAATATTATTAAAGGTCCCTAAATGTGTTAGATCTAGGTCTTCCTTGTTCAAAGTGATTTTCAGGTTTTGTAATAACTGATAACTAGTAACTTTGTAATAACTAATAACTAGTAACTTCTAATTCAAGGGCTCAATAATGTTTATTCTTCCTTACATAAATGTTTGAGAGTATCCTTCCAGTTTTAAAGGAGCCAAGGCCCAATCTGAATTCTAAAATTAAGATATTGATTATTTATTCCACTCATCAGAAAGATAAAAAAATCATTTGATTTACACTGTGACCTTTTTCTATGTTTATATTAAAAAATTAATATCTAAGTTGAAAGTGTGTTTCTTTCACTGAGGCTAAAGTTTTCTATATAAACTGAAGTAATTTAGAAAACAAGGATAAGGAAAAATGAAACCGTTTTCCTAATATTTTCTGTAAGAATTATTTTTTCCTTAATGACTAGACTTAGTAAATTGTCTAGTTATTTTGATAGCTAAAGTCATGTTGTGTAGATTTTTAAAGCAATTTTAATCATTCATAAACCTTTTCATTTCACACATTTCCCCATCTTTTTAAAAATTAATTAATTTATTTTAATTAGTTTTAAGTATACAGTACATTGGTTAGACATCTATATAGTTCATAAAATGATCCCCCCAATTGCTTCCTCCCTCCCCTGGCCCTCCACCTAGCCAACATATAAATGCTAACTGCATTCCCTATGCCATGCTCCTTATCCCCGTAACCATCCATCAACTACTAATTTGTACTTCTTTAACACTTCACCCCATTCTCCCAGCCTCCCAACCCTTCCTCCCCTCTGTCCATCACCAAATTGTCCACTATATTTGTGAGTCTGTTTTTGATCAGTTTGTCCTTTTTGTTCCTTAGAACATATGTGAAATCATATGGTATTTATCTTTCTCTGTCTGACTCAAATATCTTCTAGGTCCATCAAGGCAATATTTATTTTTTCCATCACCTTCTTTTTAGTCTGTGTGTGTCTTTTAATCTGAAGTTAGTCTCTTGTAGACAGCATGTAGGGGTCTTATTTTCTTATACATTCAGCCACTCTATCTTTTAGTTGGAACACTTAATTCTTTTTTATTTGAGGTACTTATTGATAGGAATGTAGTTGTTACCATTTTTTATTCCTGTTTTTGATACATGTTTCTACTTTTTAATGAAGTCCCTCCAACATTTCTTGTAATACTGGTCTGGTGATGATAAATTCTTGTAGCTTATTTTTGTATGGGAAGTTCTTGATCTGTCCTTCAACTCTAACTGATAGCTTTGCTTGATAAAGTATTCTTAGTTGTAGATCCTAAGTCTTCATCACATCGAATATTTTGTGCCAAGCCCTCTGTCCTGCATAGTTGCTTTTGAGAAATCAGCTGCCAGTCTTATGGGTGCTCCCTTGTAGGTAACTATCTGCTTTTCTCTTGCTGCTTTTAAGATTCTCTCTTTGTATTTAACCTTTGGCATTTTAATTATGATGTGTCCTGGTGTGTGCTTTTTTGGATTCCTGGTTTTTGGGATTCTCTGAGCTTCCTAGGGTTTTATGTCTATTTCCTTCACCAGGTTAGGGAAGTTTTCCATCATTATTTCTTCCAATAGCTCTTCAACATCTTGTTTTTCTTCTGGTACACTGATGAGACAGATATTTTTACCTTTAATAATGTCCCATATTCTCCTTCGATTATTATTTCAGTGCAGATTTGACTGCGCACAGGGGCACCAGTGACTTACAGGGGGACATTGTCAGAGTGAGGGCTGAGGGGAGCCTCGCTCTGTATAGAAGTGCCAGCAGTATCCATTGATCCTCTGTTAAGCCCTCCCCACTCCCAGTGAGCTGACACAGCACCACCATAGCCGAGATGTCATCAAACTGGATAGCACTGTTGCTCAGAGCAAGCAGGTCTGTCACCATGAAAGTCCGCTTGTGGGCATGACCCCTTTAAGAGGCGTCTGCTACAGCCTCTGTCCCACTCAGCCACTCAGGACTGTGCAGCCTCGTGTCCTCGCTCCATGCTATCTTCTGCTATCGCGGGGTGATTTCTTAGATTTCTCTCTAGTTGCATGGCTTGTTCATCTAGATCTCAGGTGATTTTTCCTTGCTGTTTGCTCCTTGTTTCTGTCACAACTTTGATTTGGTTGCCAGAGGGATGAACAGAGCCTCTATTATCTATGCCATTTTTTTTTCACATATTTTCCCATCATAGTAAAAGATAACTTCCAGTTGCTTTTGCAAAAAAAACAGTGGTGTTATCTTTGACTCCTCTTTCTTTCTTTCTTTCTTTTTTTTTTATCATTCTCCATGTACAATTTACCAGCATAACCTGAAAATATAGTAAAAATATATCATATATCTGGAATGATTCCATTTTTTTACCACAGATATCTCACAGGATTATTGTATTAGCCTGTAATATACCATACAGATATTAGAATGTTATTAGCTATTTTCATCCTTATACTTCTCCCTCCACCAATTTGTTCTTAATACTGGATCCAGAGTTATTATTTAAACTCCAAGTCAAATAATATCACCCCACTACTCAAAATCTTTTTACTAACTTTCAAATTGCTCAGAGTAAAAGCCATAGGCCTTACTTGGCCTGTTTTCCACTGCTCCTCTGCCTTTCTGATCTCATTCTCTCCATCCTGTTCCTTCTTCTCCTTCCACATTGTCCTCCTTGCTTTTACTGGAAAAGGCCAACAAGAGCTTTTTTATATCATTCTTATAGCCTCCGATGCTCCTCCTCTATAGCTCTTCATGGCTCACTCCACCCTGTCCTTCAGGTTTCTACTTATATTCACCACCTCAGAAAAGCCATTATTGGCTACCCTATTTTTAAGATCTATGCTCTACTCAATACTTCTTATCTTTTTATTCGTTGTTTTGTTACTCCACACTTAACCACCATGCAGCATGCTGTATTTATTTATTTGTTATTGTATGTTTGTTCCAATGGCCAATGTATAAAGGAAAGATTGTTGTCTTAATTTTTTTTCTAATACCTAAAATTTCATCTGACACAATGTGTCAAAAAGAATGCTTGAGTAAATGAGGAATTGAAGTAGATATAAGAGAATCTCGATCAAGTTGTTTAATGAGGATGGATACTTTAAATTTCAAATAAATGTAAAAAATATAAAAGCAAATATTAACAACTGGATATCTACATGGTATCTCATACCACATAAAAAATTAATTACAGGTAAATTCTAGATTTAGAAAAAGAAAGCATCAATAAAATAACAAGAAACATTCTTCTATGCGTTAGACATAGGTCTGTTAAACAAAATACAAAAATAATAATCATAAAGAAAAAGAATAATAAATTAACTTTATTTATTAAAAATTGGTATATCTAAGGAGTGAGATTAAGAACTTTAGTTCTCTGATCTCGGAAGCTAAGCAGGGTTGGACCTAGTAAGTACTGGGATGGGAGATTACCTAGGAAGACCAGGTGCTGTAGGTGTAAAAAAAAAAGAAAAAAAAGTACTTTAGTTCAATAAGAATTAAATGGCATTAACAGAGTGAAAGTGAATATTTGTGGTACATATAGATAGCAAAAACATGTCCAGATTATAGAAAGAATTCCTTCAAATTAACTTTTTTTTTAAAGAAAAAAAAGGTAGACAAAGTCATTAAACAGGACAGAGACTTGAACAGTCACTTCCCAAAAGATGTCCAAATGGCCAATAATTACGTTGAAGTATATTCATCATTATTTATCACAATGCAATTCCTCTACAAAACTACCAGAATAGCAAAATATAAAAACAAACAAACAAAAAATCCTAACAATTCCAAGTTTTGTTGAGGAAAAAGATTAAACACCAGAATTCTTCTCAACAGCTGGTTGTAGTATAAATTGATAGAACCTCTTTAAAATAGTTTTGACATCATCTCCTTAAACCAAACATACCCATACTGGTGAACCACAAATTCTCCTCCTGGATATAGTTTGTGGTCACTCTGCAGACATAAGATAGCCCCTCGTATACCAACAATGTGCTTTGAATGTCAAGACAGGTGATTACACACACACACACACACACACACACACACACACACACCCCAGAAAAGGTTGTAAAGAGATTTATTACTTACATTATGAGGCTTTCTGGGCAGAAGAGGGCATGTTTCCAATAAAGTACAAAATTATCTGGAAAGAGTAAGAAGGGGTAACTAGTTTAAGGAACTGAAGTTACAGCGAGGGTATCCTCTGTTGGGCTGAAGTTTGAATGATTTAAATTTACTGCTCACACCAAAAGAGAGAGACCCTGGGCTCTCTTAGCTTTCTAAGGTGTGAGGGTAGAAGGGTAATACGGAGTGGCAGGTTTTGAAAGCTGTTAGAAACAAAAAAATCGAGTCAGACTCTTCACTCTGTTATATATCCCCTCAAATGCATACAATATAAATGTGCTTCATAAAGCAAGTACATACATGTTTATTGCAATAGTATTTATTATAATACAAAACAGTAAGTGCCCCAAGTATCTATTAACTGTAGAATGATAAATCATGATATATCTATACCATAAAATATTATATAGTAATGAAAATAAATGAATTACCGATACTTACTTGCAGTAAGATAGGATAGGCTTATAAACATAATATTGTGTAAAGGATTAACACAAAAGAGGGCATAGATTACTTTTTTATAAAGTTCAAATACAGTCAAAATTAGTAGTGACTGAAGTTAGACTAGTGGTTAGATATTGAGAGATATGATATAACAAAAGAATGAGGGGGATCTGGGATTAGATAATGCATTTTTTGTTGTTGTCCTGGATGGTGGTTAAACAGATATATTCATTTTGTAAAAAAATTGTTAAATATTACATTTGTGATTTGTTCATTTTTTAATGTAAATGTTAATATTGAATATATTTATATTTATAAAGAACATAATGCTAGATGTTGATATCTATCATCTATCTATCATTTGTCTATATCTGTGAACATACAAAATTATTATGCAAGTGAGTACAAGATATAACTTGTGTGGTCTTTATGTAAAGAGGTCTTATATTGAAAAAATATGCATTTTGGAACACAGAATGCTTTATTTATGAATATTTTAGAAATATTTTTTAAATTACATTCGGCGTAGAATATTATATTAGTTTCAGGTATATAGCATAGTGATTAGACATTTATAAACTATACAAAGTGATCACCTCAAAAGTCTAGAACTCATATGATACCATAATAGTTATTGCAATATTATTGTCTATATTCCCTATGATGTACTTTACATCCCTGCGATTGTTTTTATAATTGGCAATTTGTACTTCTTAATCCTTTTACCTTTTTCATCCATGGCCCCAACTCTTTCCCATCTTGCAACCATTAATTTGTTCTCTGTATCTATGAGTCTGTTTCTGTTTTGTTTATTTGTTTTATTCTTTAGATTCGACATATAAATCATATGGTATTTGTCCTTCGTCTAACTCATTTCACTTGGCATAATATCCTCTAGGTCCATGCATGTTGTCACAATGGTAAGATTTCATTCTTTTTTATGGCTGAGTAATTTTCCAACATACATACAACATCTTGTTTATCCATTCATCTATCGATGGACACTTAGGTTGCTTACATATATTGGCTATTGTAAATAATGCTTCAGCGAATATACGGATGCATGTCTTTAGTGTTTTGGATTTCTTTGGATAAATACCCAAAAATGAATTGCTGGGTCATATAGTAGTTCTACTTTTAATTTCTTGAGGAACCACCACTATGTTTTCCATAGTGGCTGTACAAAGGTTTCCTTTTTTGCACATCCTTGTCATTACTTGATTTTTGCTTTATTGATGATAGCTATTCTGACAAGTATGAGATGATATCTCATTGTCGTTTTAATTTGAATTTTTTAGTGGTTAGTGACATTGAACATCTTTTCATATGTCTATTGATCATCTGCATGGCATCTTTGGAGAAATGTCTATTCAGGTCCTCTGTCCACTTTTTAATTGAATGGATGTTTTTGGTGTTAAGTTGTATGAGTTCTTTATAAATTTTGGATATTAACCTCTTATCAGATGTGTCATTGGTGAATATCTTCTCCCATAATGTAGGCTATCTTTTCGTTTTGTTGATGGTTTCCTTCACCTCACAAAAACCTTTTAATTTGATGTAATTCTCTTTGTTTAATTTTCTTTTGCTGTCCTTCTTCAAGGGATCATATCCAAAAGATAGTATTAAATGTGATGTCAAAGGGTTTAATGCCTATTTTACTTCTAGTAGTTTGATGGTTTGGGCTCTTCATTTAAGTCTTTAATCCATTTTGTGTTTATTCTTGTATGTGGTGTAAGAAAGAGCTCTAGTTTCATTTTTTGCATATATCTGTCCAGTTTTCCCATCATCATTTATTGAAGAGACTGTCTTTATCCCATTGTATAGTCTTGCCTGCTTTGTCATAGATAAATTGAACAAACAGGTGTGGGTTTATTTTTGGGCTCTCCTTTCTGTTTTTTTGATCTGTGTGTCTGTACCATGCTATTTTGATTACTATAAACTTGTAGTATAGTTTGGTATCAGATAGCATGATACATCCAACTTTGTTATTCTTTCTCAAGATTGCTTTGTTTATTCAGAGTATTTTGTGATTTCATATAAATTTTAGAATTATTTGTTTTAGTTCTGTGAAAAATGCCATTGGTATTCTGATAGAGACTGCATTGAATCCATAGATTGCTTTGTGTACTATGAACATTATAACAATGCTAATTTTTCATATCCAAGAGCATAGTATATGATTCCATTTATTTGTATTATGTTCAGTTTTTTTTCCCTCGGTGTCTTACAGTTTTCTGAGAACTGATCTTTTACCTCCTTGGTTAAATTTATTCTTAGGAATTTTTTTTATTCAAATGTAAGTTTGATTATTTTCTTAATATCTCTTTCTAATAGTTTATTAGTGTATAAAAAGGCAACTGATTTCTGTATACAAATTTTGTATCCTGCTGCTTTACTGAATTATTTAGTTACACCAGTTTTTTGTTTGTTTGTTTGTTTTTTTTGTGGAATTTTTAGGGATCTCTCTATATAGTATCATTTCATTTGCAAATAATGACAGTTTTACTTCTTCTAACCAGTTTGGATGACTTTTATGTCATATTCTTGTCTATTTGCAATAACCATGACTTTCAATACTATGTTGAAGAAAAGTGGTGAAAGAGGACATCTTGTCTTATTCCTTATTCTTTAACAATTTCTTATTAAAGAAAAAGCTTTAAGCTTTTCACTGTTAAGTATGATATTAGCTGTGGGTTTGACATATAAGGCATTTATTATGTTGAGGTATATTCTCTCTATTCCCATTTTTCTGAGAGTTTTTAATCATAAATAGATGCCAGGTTTTGTCAAATGTTATTTCTGCATCTATTGATATTATCATATGATTTTAATGTGATTAACATGGTGCATCACATTAACTGATTTGCAAATATTGAATTCCACTTGATCATGTTATATGACTTTTTAATGTATTGCTCAATTTGGTTTGCTAATATTTTGTTGAAGTTTTTGCATCTGTGTTCATCAGGGATATTGGCCTGATAATTTTCCTTTTTGAAGTGTCTTTGGTTTGGTATCAGGATAATGCTGGCCTTGTAAAATGAGTTGGGAGCTTTTCCTCATGTTCAATTTTTTGAAATAGTTTGAGAAAGATAGATATTAATTCTTCTTTGAATGTTTGGCAAAATTTACCTGGGAAACCATCTGGTCCAGGAATATTATTCGTTGGGAGTTTTTTGATCACCTTTTTGAACTTGTTGGTAGTTGTCAGTCTGTTCAGATACTTGTTTCTTCCTGATTCTGTCTTGGAAAATTGTATGTTTCTAGAAATTCATCCATTTTGTCCAGGTTATTCAATCTGTTCACATATAATTGTGGATAATATTTTCTTATACTCCTTTGTATTCCTTTGGTATCAGTCGTCACTTCTCTTTAATTTCTGATATAATTTATTTGGGCCCTCTCCATTTTTTTCTTGATGAATCTTACTAAAGGTTTATCAATTTTGTTTATCTTTTTAAAGGATCAAGTATTGGTTTCATTGATTATTTTCAATTGTTTTTTAGACTCTATTTTGTTTATTTTTGCTCTAATCTTTATTATTTTCTTCCACTCACTTTGGGCTTTGTTTGTTCTTTTTCTAGTTTTTTAGATATAATGTTAGATTGTTTATTTAAGATTTTTTGGTTTGTTTATTGAAATATGCCTATATTGCTTTGAATTTTCCTCTTAGAACTGTTTTGGCTGTGTCCCATAAATTTTGAGTGTCTTTGTGTCTTTATTTTCATTTGTCTCAAGATATCTTTTTATTTTTTCCTTGATCTCATTGTTAATCCATTCATTGTTTTCTTAGCACTTTATTTAGCCTCTACATCAGGGGCTCCCAACCTCCAGGCTGTGGACTAGTACTGGTCCATAACCTCTTAGGAACTGGGCTGCACAGCAGGAGGTGAGCGGCAGGTGAGTGAGTGAAGCTTCATCTGTTTTTGTAGCCGCTACCCAGCACTAGCATAACCACCTCAGCTCTACCTCAGCTCATCAGGCATTAGATTCTCATAAGAGCACTGATCCCTGGTGCAAAAAAGGTTGGGGACCACTGCTCTACATGTTTGTATGTTTTTCAGTTTTCTTTTTGTAATTGATTTCTAGTTCTATACCATTGTGATCAGAAACGATGCTTGGTATGATTTCAATCTTCTTATATTTATAGAAATTTGTTTTTTGACCTCACATGTAGTCAATCCTGGAAAATATTCTATGTGCACTTGCAAAGAATGTATAGTCAGCTACTTTTGGGTGAAATGTTTTAATAATGTTAATGAAGTCCATTTGGTCTAATGTTTCATTTCAAGGTCATGATTTCCTTCTTGATTTTCTGTATGGATGATTTAGTCATTGATGTTAATGTGTCATTAAAGCTTCCTATACCTGGTACTCCAGGAGTGTTCCTTGTATGGGTTGTGTCTGCTCTCCTGTGGTAGTTGGGCCTAGATTCCTAGTAGCATATTAGTGGGTGGTGTTGACCCTCAGGTTGACTTGTTGTGAGAGCTAATTGTAAGAGAACTTTTGTATGAAGGCTGACTCATGGAGCAGGAGTTGTTTTAGCAGGCTTCTGGTACCTGCCTAGTCTACCCAAAAAGTTTACCTGCTCTGCCATCTTAACCAGGTGTTTCATTTGTGGAGCTGATTGGGTGGCGCTCTGATGCTGTCTGGAGCTGGCCGCTGAGTGTGTTGGGTCTACAGTGTCTTGAGTCACGCTCCAGTGTAGGCCAAGGTCAGATGCTGCTTATGCTAGGCTGGGGGCTGCTTGGTAAGAGCTATAAAGTGATCTGCAGTTGGTTACCATTTGTGCTAGGCTTGGAGGTACTTGGGAGTTATTGCAAAATGAGACTGACTGTCACTTTTGCCAGGTTTTGTGATCCTTTGGTGGGTACCATCTTGTGAGCTAAGACCAGTTGTCACTTTTGCTGGATCTGTGGCCAATCTGAAGCTATATTCCAGGCCAAGACTGGCTGCCACTTATACTAGGCTTGGGGCTACCTAATGGGAATTACAATGCAAGTTGAAAGTAATTGTCACTCGTGCTGGGCTTGGGGCTTCTTTATAAGAGCTATAAGCTACTCCAAGGCCAGCCACTACTTGTTTGGGGTTTATAAACATTTGAGAGATTTTGGGAAAGTCTTTAAGGTGAACTGAAATAGGTCACTTGTGTGGAGGAGCCATGAAAGAGGGTCAGTTTGGGTGAGCAAGTTGAGTGTGAAGGGGTCTCAGGGAATCACCAGGGCAGGGCAAACAGTGTAAGCAGAGTTAATAGAGAGTACAAATTTGGCAGCTGTCTGCACAGGGCTGGCAGGGTCAGAGGAGAGCTTCACAAAAATCTGTGAAGCCTACCAGCACTCTCATCCCATGAGAGAGTTGCCCCAACCCTTTCCCCTTCAGCTTTCACCCTGAAATTAGTCACTTTAGTTCCTATATGTTCTAGGTACTCATATACTGGCACTTAGAGTGAGTGAGCATTTGAGTAAGTTTATGCATTGGCACTTTAAGAGCAGCATGTCTCTATCTCTTGCAACCCTTTGTCTTTCCTGGATTCGATCCCATCTGGTTTTCACAGCCAGATGCTATGAGGACTCCTTGGCAATGGTGACTTGGGCTGAGGAGCCTAATATTCTTCAGGGAGGACCTCTGATGCTAAAATGTCCCTCTTGATTCTTAATCACCATACTGTGGGTATGTGACCTGCCCATTCTACATCTCTGTCTTTCCTACCAGTTGCAATGTGGCATTTTCTGTACATTCTTAATTATAGGGATTCTGTTCAGCTAATCTTTAGGTGGTTCTCATTAATGGTTGTTCTATAATTTAATTGTAATTTTGATGTGATAATGGGAGGAGGTGAGCACAGAGTTTACTTTCTCTGCCATCTTGACCAGAAGTCTCAAAATCCTAGAATGCTTTACATACAACATGAAGGCAAGGCAAATATATCCAGGATAATGACTCACACAATTTATTCTTATTACTTTAAATTTTAAACTAAGAAAATTAGTTTTATAAATAATTAAGATATTGGATGATAGAAATTATGATGAAATTTCATATATTTGGAATATTTTATTCTTTCCATAGTTGAGAAGGTAATTATAATACCGTATACTCTATGTTTATCATAGCATTTGTCATTCTCTGACTTATTCAAGGAAAATGAAGAAGCAGTTTGCACAATGGGAAGCAAGTGTCAGATTTCTGCCACTAGCACATTATAAATTTTTATTTCTTATAAGCTACATGAATGAGTAACAATAAAAATATTAAATGAGATATTGGTAAATTGGTTTGACTTTAAGTTGCTGAGGTAACATTAAATAAGTTATTGTTGCACTGTACTTATGTCTAAAAAGAATTACTGCATATTCTTAAAATAGCTTACTAACCTAGTACCAGGCAGGAACTTGCATGCTGTGAAAATTAGGCTATTTCATATAAATATTTTAAAATATTTTATAACGTCTCTGTAAGACTATATTTTTTGAGTGAGCATATCTAGATTATATTACATCACAATATACCCTGAGGCTGTATCTTAATTGTGTTATTGTGAAGAATACTTTTAAAAAATCTATTTTTAAAAGAAAAATTTGTATATAAATATGATTTTTAAAATATGTTCACAGAAACCAAGAAATTCCATTTAAAATCCCTCTAAATAAAATAGGAAATCCAGCTACAGTCCACATATATAATTTTAACCTTTGTTTTCTCATTCATGCCCTATTTGTACATCAGCCAGTTACCTCCTTGCTTTCCCTCTCCCCTTACCATATGGCTGGTCATCTGTTACATGATAAGATAATACAATATGTTCCTGAGTCTACAGGGGAGATGTCTTGTTGTAGAGAGTACTCTCCAAATGTCAACAAACCTGGACTCAATGACTTTTCCTGTATAAATCACACTTTGCTTTCCTAAAAAAAAAATTTTTAATTCATGTCATTTTGTTCTGTTCACGAGGATAAAAGCATTTTATTTCTGCCAAGGTGTTTGGCCAAATTCAAGCTTCTATGATATCTGTACAGGCTGGCATCTTATTCTGTTTTCAGCTTTTCTTATGTGACTGAGTGATTAGTTAAAAGCTCATGGAGGATGCTTTTGAAATACTAAACACTCAGCTCTTTTGCACATAATGAACTAAAAAGCAAATTCTTATTATACTTTTACATATCTGAGTGTGAAATTGAGCAAGAAACAAAGATCCAAACTCTAAAAGATTTGGAATATATTTAAAATGGGTTCATGAATATTTCCAGCAACCAATATATACTTGTAAGGTTTTTTTAGTCTGTTTTTTTGAGTCAGATAAAAAGCAACCTTGAGTATAATCAGTGTAAGAACAATATGAGAAAGTATTTTTCTCATCTTCCAGGATTGAATAAATATTCAAACAATAATAACCAAAAATTAGAAACATCTGACCACATCTTAAGTTGGAGCATTCTCAGAACACACATACTTTGTAGAACATAAGTTTATATTTTGATATCACTATAAAACATGTTACTAGTTAAATATTTTAAAATATATTTAATGTATTCACCAAAAACAGATTTAAATGCAACTAAGGAATATTCATGAATGAAATTAAGAACTGTATTAGACTTGTTGATATAGAAATTGTTGATATAAAAAAAGACCCATATCCACAAGTTTAATTAATGGAAAATTAGCTCAAAGAAAGATTTTGCAAAATTTTAATTTTAGTAAAAAGAAACCACAAAATCTTAATATGCTGAAGAAGGTCTTAACCAGATTCCCACTGCAAAGCTGTCATAATGGATCTGTCTAATTTGATATAAAATTTTCATATGGCATGGACCAAGGTGCTAGGTAATGTCAGAAGAAAGACTTAATGTATTTTGTCACATTGAAGATGGTCTGAGTCTCAACACTTAAACCTTATTCAAATATTTGAAATTTTGCCACCAACTACAAATCTCAGAAGATATTTTCTTCTCCTTAAGGACACACATTGTGTTCCCTCAAGAAGGAGCTTCTATTGCATATCAGTTATTAGATTTGTTTATCAGTCGCTATTGCCTTAGACCTTAAAATAAGTTGTCATGTTTTGAATATGTGCTGCACGTAGCTGATTTTTATAGTATATTTCTTGGACATTTTGTTAACTCCTCACAGAGGCAGTTTATTTGTAGCATAGCTGTAGCTCTGAAATCTGTTTTGCTTCTGAAATTATGCCTTCATTTGTCCTGCCTGCACCCTATTTTATTCATTTTCAATACCAGTTATCATATGGCATCAAGGAATAAAATCAGCATTACATTATTTCAAGCCTATATTTGGATTCTAGTCGAGTAAGGAGACTATATTTAAAAGCACATTCTAGTTGAGATTTTTTTTTTAATATGGCTAGCTACCTTCAGAAAAGTTTTCTATTTCAAATACCTATAAAAGGCAAATTCCTCATTTATTGTTAATTTCAGTTTAATAATCTTATTTTCCTAAGTGTTAAAGAAAATTTTTTTATTTTCCATCTTCTTGTGATATAATTGCACCCTATGGAGGAAGTACCAATCATATCACATGAATAATGACTTGCGGAGATGTGAGTGAGAACGTTATAGGCAAAGAATGAATTGATCCAATAGCATTAAACCGAGCAGGAGGAAGAGTTGTTGCTGAGTAAGAAATGGCACTTAGATTCTTTAGAAGGGAAATTTAGACCTCTTATCATGCACTTCTTGGAAATATTTTTAGTTGACTTTTTCTATTTTAAAATAATACATGTCCATGGGTACTAGATTTATTGGAGTGATTACATTTTAAGTTGTATAATGTTTAATCACTATATTGAACACCTGAAACTAATATAATGTTGTATGTCAACTGTACACAAAATTTTAAAAAGTATATTTAAAAAATAAATAAGCAAAATAATACATGTACATTGGAAACCTGAAATAGAAGTTAAAATTCTCCAGAGATTTAATTTCATGAAACTTTGCCCCATAACACACTTTCTCTTTCTCATAACTCCGGGGAGTATCTAAAATAGAGATATTAAAACAGTTATTTAAGAAAACATTAAATCATTTTCTATTAAATGCAAAGTACATAATTGTACTTGGAACCCGATCTCCATTCTCCTTATCTACTATCTTTGACACTCGCTCCTTTTTTATATCAATTTGTGAAAAATTGGGAAGTGTCTGGTCCTCTCTTCAGACCACATAGTTCCTTTGCTCCTTCAAAACACCACTCACAGTTCTGACTTTAAGCTCTTCCATAGCCAAATTAGACCTATTCCCACTCCCTCCAGGCTGCAGCAAGGGATGAAATAACTCATTTTTCCAAACTCCCTTTGTCATAATAGGGGATTATTTAATTTCCTTTCAGGTTATGGAGTATACATGATTTTCATAACTTTCATAGCTTATTCTAGTCTTGGAAATGACTTTATATGTTACTAATGCTTTCTTGGTTAGCTTTATGGGATTTGGGGAGTAAAATTTCCTGCATATTTTTCTACTCACATCTTATTGTGAAGTCTTCTATTTGGAAATTTTTTCCATTTGAAAGAAGAATTTCAATCATATCATTTAGAAATAATAGAAATGAATAAGAGAAGACATGTGAACACAAAAACTAGAAGAACTGCAATAGGAAATAACATTAACAAAAGGAACTGCCTTGTGTTAATTCACCGTCCAAGAATGTATATACATTATTTTATTTTGAACTTTAATTTTAGAAAATAATCCTTAAAGAAAATCTTGGAAAATAAAAATTTTTACAGTAGATGAATGTTGTTTTAAAGACCAAAGGATAATTTCAATTTCTAATGATACTAACTGTACTCACGAAGATCTTATTTTGTACCCTGACTATTTCACTTTAAGCTACTTAGGACCTTGGTGAAACTACTCAAATATTCAGCCTAAACTCATAAATGAGAAATGCTATTAGTATCTATATTATAGGATTGTTGGAGAATGAAATTAAATAATTTACATAAGATTCTAAGATGCTTAACATAAGAATTGGCATTTTAACCCTTTTCCTGTTTGCTGTGAGAATACTCACCAGCAGCACTTGCGGCTGCAGCATTTACCCCAAGATAACTCACGATTACAGTACTAAACTTACCCCCAAAGTTTGCCATGAAACATCTCACTTTTATTATTATTTGCGCATCACGCTAGTGTGTCAATAGTCTTTGGAAACAAATGACATCATTCTATTTATAGCATTCTGTTTTAAGTAATTAGATGACTAAAAATGTTAACTTCTAGAAAATGTAGCATTCTCACACATAATATTAAATGAATGCGGGCAGCGAGCTGCCGTTTTTTTCTAAATAGAAAAAAGGTGAAAAGCCTTCCATAATTGTTGGTTCTCATTATGTTTAGTATCATTGTCAGGTAAATGCTGACATGGAATTAAATTATGTGTCTGTGACAAAATAAGAAAGAACAGAGGAGAGGATGGTAGTCATTAAAAAGAATAGGAAAAAGATAAATAGAAATAAATAGAATAAGAAGCATGTAGACACACTCTAATGAGATTATAATTATAATGATATTACCTATAGGAAGAAAAGTGGCAGGCAATTCTATATACCAAGAATAAAAAAGGAGGCGATAATGATTTATATATAAAGTTAAAAGATTCCCAATTAATCAGTACTACCAACAATGAGCAAATTGAACCTGATAGAGAGTTGTTAACATGATATTAACCTCTATTTCCTCCTGTCTCTAAATTTATTTGGGGCTTTTTCTATCAATAAATGGCACCATTTTATACCTTTCCTGCTCTTTTAAATGTACATTTTTTGAGGAGTACAGAGGTTATCCATATGGAGGAAATGTAAATGAAATAAACTTTTTTTTCCCCATGTATAATAACTGGAGACATACAAGAATATTGCCTCAGTTGTCAAGGGGGAAAAAGCACTCTTTGAAATGAGGAATGGTTTATAGTACTCGTAAAATATTACAACAGATTGTAAGAGATGAGATCCAAGTAGAAACAGAAGCTATATATTTGAAATACTGAGACATCAGAACTGTCCTCCTAACAGGTCTATTGATGGACAACCATCTAAAGTGCAGGATTATACTCTGGACTAGTTAGCTCTTTACTTATCAATTTCATAGAAAATCAGTTTCTTAGAAAATCAGTTTTCCTAGAAAATGTATGTAATCACTCAATGATATACTCTCTATCCCTTTTAAAATTTATTTTGATTATGCAATTTATAATAGTCATGAAACAATGGACTGTTAAAATATCTACTACATATAAAAGGTTCTGCTACACATATGCAATCTAAATATCTATAACTTCTTTAACTGTGGGAGTCACCTTCTCTTTAAGATTTATCTAGTTTGATCTGACTGCCTGTGACTCATCTTCTGCGAATGCACAATGCTCAGCCTTTATGAGATACTTGCTACAAAAATTTTCACAGATCCCTGGAGAAATGTACATTTCTCACAAATGTGTCCAGTTTGTGCTTGTATTCTTTTATTCCTTGTCCCAACTCTAGGCTCCTGTGCTGGTCAGTTTTTGCCAGATTGTAAGTTTCTCCATGCTACTACTTTTCCCTCTTATCACTATAAGTACAGCTCACTCCAGACTTTAACATTTAACACACTTTTGTTTTTACTTGAAGGGCTGAGGATAACTTAAGGAATTTAAAACACTCAAACAAAAATGTTTTAAGCTAACAAACCAAGACTTTGTTATAAGAAGTGATTTTTCTTGAGAGAAAGGATTTGTGAGTTCCAAGAAGTCAGAGTTTAGACAATAAATAACAGAGAAGAAAAGAATATAGAATTTGTTGTCAGAGAAGTTTTCTCACCACTCAGGAAGAAGATAACAGTTCAACCACTGGGTAGGTAGGAGATGGTATGAGAGATTTTATTTGGGATTATAAGCTATCTAAGTTCTTGAGAAGGTCCGAGTTCACTATCTGTGTCAGAATGTATATCAATTTGTTGTTTTATTTATGAAAAAAGCTTTACTATGAAAGCTGTCAGATAATGTAAATAGTACACCGAATGCTGTATTAATTTATGTTCTGGTGTAAGCTTTTAATCTTTTTGCACACTCACACTTGGAATAGTATTTGTCCAGACACATAGAACTAAGGGCTACATTAAATTAAATTATTTTAAAATTTTTGAAAAGAGAACATGAATGAAGTCTTGTTGTACTAGATATTAAACTAAGCATAAAAGCTATTTTAATTAAAACAGTATAACACTGGCACAGGAATAAGCAAATGGATTTATGGAAAACAATAGAAAAACCATAATCAGATCTATATAAAATTGGAATTTAATCTAAGATAAGTGACATTTTGGATCATTTTGGAAAATATTTAATACATTTTGTTGTCACAGTTGGCCGTCTATTTTGGCAGAAACAAATGTTAAATCCATTAGTCACCTCATTAAAAAAAAAAAAGTAAATTCTATATTGTGTTAGTCAGCTAGGGCTGCCATAAAAAACAAAACAAAACAAAACAAAACAAAAAACAGACTGAGTGGCTTAAACAACAGAAATTTATTTTCTCACAGTTCTAGAGCCTAGTCTAAGAGCAAAATGCTGATAAAGTTGGTTTCTGGTGAGACCTCACCTGGCTTGTAGATGACCACCTTATTGCTATGTCCTCACATGGTGAGCAGAGAGAGAGAGAACTTCAGTGTCTCTTTATTTTCTTATAAGTATACCAGTTCTATTGGATTAGGATCCCACCCTTATGACCTCATTTAACCTTAATTATCACCTTAAAGGCCCTATCTCCAAATACAGTCACATTGGTGTTTAAGGTTTCAACATACAAATTTTAAGGGGACACAAATCAGTCTATAAAAAATATTTTGTTTTGATAAGATTATAAGGATAAATTTTTTAAAAGGGAAGAAATTTTCCTAGATAAAACACAAATCTAGATTCCATAACAGTGCTTTTATCCAGGTTGTTGAGTATATCAATAATTCTTTCCTTTTTATGGCTGAGTAGCATTGAATGGACATATCACAATTTATTCATCTATTTGTTGGAGGACATTGGTATTGTCTGCAGTTTACATGATTATGAATAGAACTGATGGAAATGTTCAGGTGAAGATTTTTGTGTAAATATAATTTTTCACTCTTTAGGTGGGATTTCTGAGGTGTGTAGTAGGCATCTGCCTCACATGTCTTCATGTAGGACATGATGGCTTAACTATATCAGACTTAAATCTTGGCAGAATGCCCTAGGATCTTGGGATGGCTTAACTATATCAGACTTAAATCTTGGCAGAATGCTCTAGGATCTTTCTAGATTATGAGAGCATGGGGGGGCTTTAAAAAATAACTACAAAACCATTTTTTCCACCTACCTACCTACCTTCCCAGGAGTCTGTCACGAGATGTCACTTCTTATTAACTCTTGGGTTTTGATGAGGCCTGAGACTATTTTCTTCTTCGTTTTGGGGTGCAATTACAGACCGTAAAACTGCTTACCTTCAAAATGAAATTGCTCCTCAAAACTGTTACCTTGTACTGGTTACACTCATGTTATGTCATCATGTTATTTGGTCCCTTTTGTTTCAGTGTTATCCTGTGGAACAAAGGACATGGGGAGCTGGCACTTTTGCTCATCTCTCTTTTGCTATCTAGATAAGTGAAAAATCATCTGGATCTAACAGGAGCTTATTGTTTCTTTATGGAAGAAATAAGTCCTTTGATTGCCAGGACTTTGGATTATTTCCATTATTTAGCAAAGAGAGCTCCTATATGAATATATTTATGTGGAGATTTTTGGGTGAACATAAATTTTTATTTTTCTAAATTCCCAGGGGTAGTACTGCTGAGGCATATGGTAAGTGTGAACAAGAAACTTCCCATCGGCAATTTATGAGAGTTTCAATTACTCTCTATTCTCATTAGCACTAAGTATTATCAGGAATTGTTTAATTGGATTGTTTATTTTCTTATTATTGAGTTTGTTTTGAAAGTTCTTTATATTCTAGATACAAGTTCACTATCAGATATATGTTTTGTGAATATTTTTCCAATTCTGCAGGTTTTCTTTTCATTCTTTCAACAGTGGTTTTTGAAGAGCAGAAGTTTTAAAATTTGATGAAATCTGATCATTTTTTTTTCTTTTATGTATTTTTCTTTTGGTATTCTGTCTAAGAACTCTTTGCTGGACACCAGATTATATAGATTTTCCTCTATATTTTTTCTAAAAGTTTTATGGGTTTACTTTTCAAATTTAGATCATAATCCATTTCGAGTTAAATTTTGAATGAAGTATGAGGTTCAAGTCTGATTCTTTATACTGCATTTGGATGTCTGATTTTTCTAATATTTATTGAAAATATATTTTTTTCTCCATTGGATTGTTTTGAGCTTTATGAAAAATTACTTGGCCATATATTTCTCTAGATTCTTTGTTTTGTTTCATTGATCTATGTGTCTGTCCCTTTACCAATACCACATTGTCTTGATTACCATAGCTTCAGAGTAAATCTTAAATTTAGGTCGATATTCCTCCAACTTTATTCTCTTTTTTTTTTCTTCAAAATCACTTTAGCTATTCTAGCTCCTTTGA
The DNA here is from genome assembly GCF_000151845.1 of Pteropus vampyrus. Classification (NCBI taxonomy): domain Eukaryota; kingdom Metazoa; phylum Chordata; class Mammalia; order Chiroptera; family Pteropodidae; genus Pteropus; species Pteropus vampyrus. Next base: position 903,336 of record NW_011889030.1, on the reverse strand, counting down.
GTTTCCATATATATTTTAAAATCAGGCTATGTCTACAAAATTCTTCTTGGATTTTGATTATAATTATAATAATTATAAAGATCAATTTGGAAACAACTGACATTTTTACTATGTTGAGTCTTCTAATTCACGAACGTTTGTCAAATTATTTAGGTCATCAGCATTTTCTTGTTTTTATTATACAGATTCTACATAAGTTCTGCTAGATTTATAACAAAATATTTTGGAGATTTTGTAAATTGTATTGCTTTTTAAAGTTTCAGTTTTCAGTTGTACATTAATATAATACAGAAATAAAATTATTTTTTTATTTTTGTATGTGAGCTTGTTTTCTGAGAACTTCCTATTGATCTGAGGAAGGAAACATACATACTTTGATCATTAACAATGATGCTAGTCATAGGTTTTTCATAGATGCCTTTCATCGTTGAGGAAGTACTTTACTATTCCTAGTTACCTGGGTTTTTATTATCATAAATGGATGCTGAATTTTGCCATAGTCTTTTTCTACATCAACTGAAATGATTACTTCATTTTTCCTCAAACTGATAATACAGTGGATTACTTTGATGCTTGAGTATTAGACCAACCTTGCACTCCTGAAAGAAACATTTGGTTGTGGTATATTTTATGTACATACATGTACATAAATACTTATATATGCTGTTTATGCTAATATTTTAAGAATTTTTTTAAAAAAATCCTTATGGGCGATAGTTCTCTTTTTATTTTCTCTCTTCCTTTCCTTTTTTTTTTTTTTGGTATTGATAATGCTGGCCTCATAAAATGAATTGGGAAGAGTTACATCCTATTCTATTTTCTGGAGAGATTGCATAGAGTTAGTGTTATACCTAAATGTTTGATAGAAATCACTAATGATACTCTGTATGCCTGAAGATGACATTTTTGGAAGGATTTAAACTATGGATTCAAGTTTCTAAATAGTTATAAAACTATTCAGAGTATATACTCATTCTTCATTGAATTTTGGTAATTTGTGTCTTTAAAAGAATGGGTCAATTTCATTTAAGATGTAAAATTTATGTCATTGAGTTGTCTTAGTTTTCTCTCACTATTCTTTTAATGCCTGTGGTTCTGTGGTGATAATTCCCCACTTCATTCTTGATATTGTAATTTATCTCCTTTTTATTCTAAACTTTTATCAATTTTATTAGTATTTAAAATATTGCTATAATAATAAATTATCATAGACTTAGTTGTTTAAAACTATACACACGTATTATCTTACAGTTTTATAGTCTATAAATCTGACTTCAGTAACTGAACTAAAATTAAGGTATCACCAGGGCTGCATTCCCTTCTGGGAGCTCTAAGAGAGAATTTGTTTAGTTCTAGAACTCATCTGCATTCCTTTGCTCCTGGTCCCCTTCTTCCATCGGTAAAGTCAGGAATGGTAAGTTCAGTTCTCTCATAGCATTGCTCTGACCTCTTCTCTCTCCCTCCTCCACTTTTGAGGACCTTGTTATTACTATGAGCTAACCCAGATAATCTAGGATAATCTTTCTATCTCAAGGTACAAAACATAATCACACCTGCAAAGCTCCTATTGTCACATAAGGTAACATATTCACAGGCTTTGAGGATTAGAAAATGTACGTCTTTGGAGGCCATTATTTTGCCCTCTACAGCATTCTACAGATTTTGAATATTATCTTAAGAGGCTTTGTTTAACTCATATAAAGGATGTTTATATTTTTGTTTTGCTAGAGAACTAATCTGATTAGGTTCAGGTAACACGTTCTATCTCGGTTTCTATTGTCTGTGGTTCCATTTTAAGAGACAAAAGTAGTTCAGTTTTTAAAGGCTTTGCTATGGTATGAAGATGTCTCCATGTTTGTGCATATGTGGTGGTTAGTCTCAGATCTGAGAGGTGGTCTATCTCTTAGTTCAGTTATGCTGATTAAAATCAAATACACATAAGCATGGCTTGGAGTTGAAGCCAGGAGTTTATAATCCACTTTGCAGGGTCATTTTCTCTAATACTTCCCCTCCCCTATCTTCCTGATCCTTATGGTTTCTTAGTCAGTTCTTCAGCCACAAAACTAGGACTTCTGTTACTTAAGTGTGCTAAGGACTTCCACAACTTGGGCCAAGTGGTGAGAGGACAGAGATAAATAAAAGTAATGTGAGTTTCTCCTACCCTTTTAGGGTCACAGATGCAGCAATCATTGCTGGGTTTCAGGCTACACTGATAAAGAGCCCAGTAGAAAAATACACAAAAGAATATGAGAAGGGTATGAAGAACACCAACTGCATATAAATATGCAAATATGAAATCTCTCAATGCTACTTGGGTTGAAAATTCAAACAGACAAAAATACAAATAACCTAAGAAAGCAAAAACAGTAAAATACTAGTTTTCACTATAAGTTTGGCAAAATATATAAAGACTCATTATTCAACACAGAGTAGAAGATATTCTTATCTGTTCTTTGTAGGATTACTACCTAATTGTGTGGATTGGTGAAAACTTTCTGAATACAATTTGGCAGACTCTATCAAAGTTGAAAATGTTCTGATCCAGAATTTCCAGTCTTAAGAATAGATCTTATCAAAATATTTTTACATATAGACAAGAATGTATATACAAATATAGTAATTAACTTATTGCAATAGCAAAAAATGGAAATAGGAAAGGATATAAGTAATTATGATTCAGCTATATTATGAGTTGTAGCTATTAAAAAAGGAGTAAAGTAGATCTACTGGTAGCAATATCTCTCATATATAAATGGCATGTGAAAACAATTCATTTTATAGAATAAAATATGTAGTATATATTTTTCCCTTTTTTATTTAAAAGAAAAAGCACTGTAGAGAAAGAACTGGAAGGATATATGATAAACTGTTAAGATAGCTATACATGGGATAGGGTGGAAGAAATTAAGAGAGATTTGACATTTGACATTATATATTTGTATTGTTTGACTTTTTGTAATGAAAATATAAAAGTAAAGGAGACATTTTATAAATGACAGAGTACATAATTATATTTTTTAGACTTTTATAAGACAGAAACTAATTTGATTTGGAATTAGAATGAGAAATTTTGAACTACGCTGAGAAACATGCTTACAGATAAATATACTGGGAAGCATGGTGTTGCTTTGTAGTGTAGAGATGCTTAAGAGACAAAAGTAGTTAGTATTTGCTTTATATTGTAATAAAAAAGGTTGAAACGTTTTTGGGTTTGCCATCAGCTAAATATTTTATAATTTAATTATGAATCTAAGTGTTCATGAAATCAGTATTTTTCTAATACTTAGGGAAATATTTACAACTGTATTATTTTCAATAATTGTCCTTATGGTTTACACTTACCAAATTACCTCTGAATCTAGGCCATTTTTATGTTTTATTAGGCATCTAGAAGATATTTTTTCTCTTCTTATATTACTTTCTAAAACACATCTCCTTTATTTCTCTCCGTGTTGCATTTATTTACCTGTTTGGCTCTCTATGCCCTAGTCTTAGTCATCCAGAATATGAGGATGAGAATAACACTTACCACATTATACTGTTTTATGGCTAAATAATAGGATAACTGTTAAGCATAAAAGTGTCTGATGAATAGTAACTGTTCACTAAATATTATCTATAGTTACTCACATGACTATGCCATCTTAGTCCAATCTACTTCAACTACCACTATTATCTACTACAACTACTTGTTGATTAGATTTACTTAGGGATGGTCACATACAAGGCAAACTACTAAATATGAGTGTGTATGTGTTTTTGTTATTTAATCTCAAAAGCTTATGTGGACTATACTATCGTTAAGTTCCATTTATATTGGAAGAAACAGGCAGAGAAAACAAGTGATCAGCCCACAATCACAGTTGGTGAATGTGAAAATTTAAAAAAAATATATTTCTGGTCTTATTTTATTTTATCTTCAAAAACCAGACTTATGACTTGGAGAAGTAGCTGTGGTTGGAGTGATTGGGTTAATCAGCAATCTTCATAAATCTATTTCAGAAACATACTTGAAAAGAAGGCATAATTAATTTTTAGCAAAGTAACTTCTCCAGCTTGTGAGAAAATGAGGCAGCCTTTTAAATACTACTACAACAGAGCCTTAAGCCTGTTATATTTTACTTCTATTGCTATTTCTTCTTTGAGAGGTGATATCAAGAAAAACGAGTCTGTTTTCTTTAAGTGTAATTATTCTAAAGAAAGTTTTATTAGCTGTTGTAAAATGCAATTGCTTGCTATATTTTATGATGTTTCCTGATATCATCCCTTTCTTCTTACTCATAATGAAATGAGTATCAGCCACTTTATTTCTGAAAAGCTGAAATGTAAAACTCTTAGTGTTTTGCTTTAAGATTGACAGAATAAAGTTAGGTCTAAAGCCTCACAATGAACTGGACTTTATATATATCAGATTCACTTTCAACTTACAAGTTGTTTACCCAAACTATATTTATATTAATACTCCAAACAAAACGTTTTTTCATCTCCAGGAAAAATACCAAAACCTTCTAGCATGTACATTAAGCATTACTCTAAAATTACAAAAGGAAAACAAATTCAAATTGCATGAGTTTCCAAAAATAGTAACTCTTTTAAGATATTTGGCTGACAACTTGTATACAATTAGTTGTACTGTTAACTGCTTTCTTTATTCTCTGACTGTAAAATGGGACTCAGAGTAGGAGGTGGTTTTACTTTTGACAGTTGGCATGAGTGTTTTAAATTTTTTACAATTACCTCAAAAAGTAAAGGCGAGTGTGAGCTTAGACTAATACCTAAGATGGAGAATAGGATAATTTAATTTAATTTCCTAGTAGGAAACCTGATAACAAAGTCAATGCTATCTTCTATTCATAAATGAAACTTAGGAAGTTAGGAGTTTTAATGTTTTAATGTCCTTTGTCAACTCAAATATGTCCATTTTCATGAAGAAGGTTGAGGGTGGTCAAAAGAAATGTATGTATTCTTGTTTAAAAAAACAGATATATACTTTTTAGTACATGTTATTATTTTAAAAGATATATTGCTAGACTCTGAGTCATTAAATGATTTTCCTAAGATGATAGTGTTCCCTGGAATCTAGATTTGCTGGATGAATGCCCTTTGGTAATGCAGTAGTTACTGCATTTTGCTAAAGGTTATAATTTATGTGAGCCAAAAAAGCACAGCCTTTCCTGGAATTGAAAAAGCTTTCCAAAGGCATTCATTTGTAATCTTTTATCTAACATTATTTATTAAGCTAAAACTATAACTATAAAAAATTCAGTTTTAATTGCAATTGTTGAAATGTTAAAATCAAGCAATTGAAAATCAAAATGTCATTGTGCTTCATATAATTTTTACCATATTGTGGTACCTATATATAAGGGTCCAGCACAGTGTCTTTGGTGTTCAACACATTAGTTCTCCCACTCCCCTCCTCTATCACTTCTTTATTGGTTGGTATTTATATAAACTGCATATTTCGATCCCCAGTAAGACCAGATAATATACAATGTCATTTTTGCTGAATTTTCCCATAATTTGTGGATACAACCACTCCATGTTAATGCATGGAACCACAGAATCTTTAATTTCCACTAATTTATTTCTCTCATCT